>NW_013531700.1:1446670-1452101 GCF_000836235.2 Papilio xuthus
CCCCCTAAACTGGTACCGTAGTATGGGTACGTTCCCTTATCAAATTATAGTTACATAATAAAAATATTGCTCAAACGATATTGCAAATTTAATCTGTTAATTGTTTGTTGTGAAATATTTGTAACATCAATTAAATGATAATTTGTTTTGTTATAGAAATACTAGCGATGTGTCTACAGTTAGAGTTTTGTAACATTCTTAAAAGAACTGCGACATAAATATATACAAAAATCAGTCAATTCAATCGTACTATTATAAATGCGAATGTTAATATGGATGGAGGATTGTTTGTCAATATCCCCAGAACAGCTGAGTAGATCTCGATAAAATTTGGCATACTTATAGAATATAGCCTGAAAGAACACATAGAACCAAGGCTTTTTTTAATCCGCACGGACGGAGCCGCGGGTGGCTGCTAGTATCGAATAGAATATATATTCAGAATAAAAAAAACTTTAAAAAGCAATTGTATTATTATAAGATTGAAGTATAATATTTATAGAAAATAAATAAAGCCTCCTCTATACTTTTATAGCTGCTACTTAGTAATGTATACGATTTGGCTTCTGAGTAATCGTATGTAAACCAACCTGTCTTAATTAATTGGCGATACTAAACCGCACGAAATAAGTCTGGTATTGAAATGTAAGATAACATTATATTTACAATAATGCTAGTTTAATTATCTTGTTAATTGATATAAATTGATTTAATTATAATATTAATTGTTTATTATGTGTTTGATAATTATTTTGCAATATTTACTTACATCACCTTTCTCATGTAATAACCTATATATATATATAAAAGAAAGTCGTGTTAGTTACATTATTTATAACTCAAGAACGGCTTTACCGATATGCCTGAAAATTGGTGAGGAGGTAATTTAGAGCCAGGAGACCGTCATAGGACTATTTATTCAGTTTTTTTCAAATTTATTTAACTTATCTATATATTAAGTTTTTTTATATATCCACGCGGACGGAGTCGCTTTCGACAGCTAGTATAGTATATAACGATGACTTATTTGGATGATGAAAAATTTAAAGATATACTAGCTGTTGCCAGCGAGTACGTCCGCGCGGAATTAATGATCAATAATTGAGATAAAAATCCCTATCTTACAATTTAGATTAAATTACACATACTATAATAATAAAATTTTCTTATATAAGAAGTGGTTCAGTAGTTTCCGAGTTTATCGCGAACGTATATCGTGACACGAAATTTATATATAAAGGCTAGCTGTCATCCGCGACTTCGTCAGCGCGGAATTAAAATAAAATAAGTAGCCTATGTGTTCTTCCAGACTACGTTCTAGTGTGCCAAATTTCATCAAAATCCATTGAGGCATACCGGAGATACATTCAAACAAACATCCAAACATTGGCATTTATAATATTAGTAAGATTTGAAAAACTGTATCAGTTTTGAAAAGATTTGTTACAGTATTTTATTATAAAATCTTTCTAATGTTTTATTATCATTTGGTTATATTATAATGGCCAAACGTTTTCAACTACATACGCGGCATATGGAATATTTAATTTCCAAATTCCTCAACGTAAAGCCAATCCTATTTAATATTCTTTAAGCCATTTAAAACCTTATCTGAATAAACACAATGGTTAATTTAGCGTGTACTTTTTGGGGGAATAAATACAAAATCTGGGCGGTCAAATGTACTTTCCCATGGGCTTACAATGGCATTTGTTTAAAATTATTTGTACCCAGAATAAGACGCGAAGAGATTTTCGGTAGATTCGGTTAAATCATAAACGTTGAAGTGTGGGTTTCCATTGCCAAAAAACTTGTACAATAATAAGATTGTGTAGGTTTTTTTTCAATAGAACCCCACATTTACCGTGTACAGCAATGTCAAACTTTTTTAGTTAAATACATACACAAATAAATAAGACAAAGCTTATGTTCTATGTCAATAAAATTTCTGTTTTTACAATATTTTTATTGTATTTCTATCAATCATATCTTTTCTAAAAAAAAAAAAATATATAAATCTTGTAACTGTTAGGAAGAAAATCCGACATTCTGCCGGTGTACTGGCGCAACACTAACATTACTAAAATGTCGACGTTTATGTCCCCTCACTAATCATTCTGACATTGGACTTTGTAACGAAAGCACGTCATTCGCGCCAAAGGATTCATATTAATGTCTAAAATAACATATAAGGAAAATCCGTTTTAACTATGACTCATTTATTACACAGATTAAAAAAACTTTCACCTTAATAACGAGAAGTCCATAAATCGATTTACTCGCGGCCCGGGGTAACCTTTCGACAAACAATGTTGAATAATTGACGAGCAATCATGTAGCGATTGTGGAGGCGTAGACCTCGATATAATAATTACAACTAATGTGTCTGTATGTACGTCGCCGTCAGATTGTAAACATCCTGGGTATAAACATTTGAATAGTGGTACAGCCCGCTTTAACTTCTTCGCAATATATATATATATATATATTGCATAAACAATTTACATATATAATATTACAAAGAGCTTTTGTTTTCTACGTTATTTTAGCTTACGTAAACATTAAATTGGCCAGTAACCATTTAGTTACGTTTTGGTTAACGAATACTACGCAGTCGTAATAGGCGTAGGTTCATGTTAACAGTATTCTATTAAATTGAAATCGTGACTTATTAGCATTTGATGACTTTAAACAATTGTTATGTAAAGTATTATTACAAGTATAGTGAAGTTAAGTGCTGATTTAAGGAAAGATTAAATTTAAACCTTACTTTAGTCCAATTAGATTTCTATAAAATAAATATTCTTTGTCATATATAGCGTTGCTGGCTCAAGGGTGAAGCGCTTGACTTGTAATCTGAAGATCCTGGGTTCGAATCCCGCCATGTATCAATGTGTTTTTCGATTTCCGATTTACATATGTACATTTATCCGACGTTCTTAGGGTGAAGGAAAACATCCTGAGGAGAAATTCAAATATATGTGTGAAGTCAACCAACCTGCACTTGGCCAACGTGGTTGACTATGGCCTTATCACCCTTAACTTAGTGTAGACTTCGAGCCCCTATGTGGGGACGTATAGTGAGCTGGTGAAATATTATTTTTTATTCAACTGCAGCAATACATGTGTAAAAGACATTGTTATCTGTGTTTAAAAGTGATTAATTGTTGGTTTCTATGACCAATATCCATGTATAAAAATATCATCATCTCTCTCATTATCATTAACGAAGAAATTAATGTTTTTTTACAGGAATTTACGTCTCAGAAACCTACGATAAGTTAAGTCATGATATGGTATTGTACAACATTTTTCGACTGTTGAAATACACTATTAGATTTGATGTAAATTAGCGTTCCTTCGTCATAGGTTAAAAGTTTATAAATAGATTTTCGTTTAAAAAAATCCTTAATTTTGTGACTCAATTCATTCGATAATTTCTAAACGTATACTTCTCTAAAGCATTACGCAATAGTAAAATCTTTCAACACAACGTATTTACGGCAATTTTCTTAATTACTTAACGAGTACACCACTTATATCGTATTCCAGTAAAACTGCGGTTACTTTAACATTCGCAATACTAAATTGGATGTGTTAACCATTGCTCTGACGTCATCAAACCTATCCCTTTTAAGAACGACGGAATGAAAGGAGGTAGAAGAAAAAGAAAATGAAAATATTATAAAATAGAATAAGGAAAAAAATAGCAAGCACTGGTTGTTTGATGATCTATTTACAATTGCATTTTAAATTAGAAAAAAGAAGAAAAAATACACATTGTTCTAAATATAAAAATTTAAAGTAAAAAAGTATCTTTATACTATTAATTTTTACATAATATTTTATAACCTCTTTGGTTCCGTATGTGTCTGCTACACCTTTTCTATACTTCGTTATTCCTTTCTATCTAGTTCTTTTCCGCCAAGGATTAGAAATGTATGTATCACTTGTAATTGTTTTGAAGGCTTTTAATTTTATTTAATTTTATTTAATTTAACACTTAAATGTTTCAATCGTACACACAAAGTTAAATATTCTTAACTCTATTACAGTACTATTTAAGAGTTTTTATATCTTATAATCTTTATCTTACTAATGTTATAAATCCTCATCAGCTCACTATACGTTCCCACCGAAGGGGCTCGGAGCCTGAGTTAAGGGTGATTAGGCCATAGTCAACCACGCTGGCCAAGTGCGGGTTGGTTGACTTCACACATATCTATGAATTTCTTCTCAGATATGTGCAGGTTGCATCACGATGTTTTCCTTCAACGTAAGAACGTCGGATAAATGTACATATGTAAATCGGAAATCGAAAAACACATTGGTACATAGCGGGATTCGAAGCCAGGACCTACAGACTGCAAGTCAAGAGCTTGACCCCTGAGCCACCGACGCTCTACATTATTATAAATGCAAACATTTAAATGCAAGGATGGATGTTTGTTAGAAATCAGAACAGCTAAAATCTCTATGAAATTAGGCATAGATAAGACCATAGTCTAGAAGAGCACATAGGGTACTTATTAAGTTTTTTTATTCAATTCTATGCGTACGAAGTCGTGGGCAAAAGCTCAATAAATTTTTATTTCTGTTAGTTTAGACATTGCCTAGTTCTGGAATTATTTCGAAAAGTTGGAACATGTTATGAATTTTATAAATGATATAAAAGTACCATTCCTTATTATTTTTACAACAAGTTTACATTTCATATGGTTATAACAAAAACGGAGAATTTATTTATGCGCCCATTAAAGAAATCATTCGAACAATTTAAAACCATAAAGCTATGAATCTTTTTTATTTCACGTCTGCGTTGTACGAATTGTTTGCATTTTAAACATTAACTTAATGTCACTCGAATGATCATTGCCTATAAAAATTAAAAAAAACAAATTGTATAATTAAAACTTGTCTGGTTTAAATTATAAGATAAAATCAACAATAAACTCGCGAATAAATTTAATAAAGAAAAAGCATATTATTTTAAAATTGGAATTAAAAAGACAAAGGACAATCATCTGAAACATCACCCCAAATGCTTTAATAAAACTCTATATAGAGTCAGCTCCATAGCTTTTATTGTTCTAGATCGATCTATAAATCGTTACTCTCCCTACTAAATCATCTCACTTTTAAAGCACACCTATCTCTTCCTAGCTTCCTACATCGAAGACTATAGTTGTCCTTGTCACATCCAATACTAGAGACAAGCAGAGAATAAGAAAGGACACTTCACCCTTCAAAATCGGTCACTGTCCCCAAACATTCCTCGACTTGTTCATATATCCAATCGTATCCAATCCATTTATTGTGTGTAATAGGTTGTGGTGTAAACAAAAGATGATAGCGATTGCGTAAAGTGACACGCGTCGCTGCGTCGCCGTGTCAATGCATCTCGCGAACAAATCTACGCTTTTGCTACACA
>NW_013531700.1:1452996-1482509 GCF_000836235.2 Papilio xuthus
ATGTTGTTAATTTATTTACCTTATACCGTATCCGATATTACAAATGGCTCTTTGATTACTTTATACTGATTTTTTCATAATATTTATTAATTGATTATATTTGTCTTGTACCTCAACGATACTGTTCTTTTTTATCATAAGGTGGCAGACGAGCGAGCGGCCACCTGAAATCACTGAAATAGCGAAGTGACTGTTGGCCATAGACATACGCAATTGCATATGCGTTGCCTACCTTCAATCGAAGGAGGAAAGGATGCACATAAAGAAAATATCGACCCTTTCCATGCATCCTCTCATACGGAAAGTCCACTTCCACTTCCCGCCTTATAAGAAAAAGGGTGGAAAGGGAAAGAAGGACTAAATGAGGCCTCCGGGACGCACACTCATAGGTCCAAACGCGGAATTACTTCCACTTGACGCCTGTCTTCTGTGTGGTCGTGATATTTCACCGGGCAAGCTGGGCCAATTCGTGCGAAGATGTTAAAGCTGGCTCTACCACTATTCATAATTAGCCATTAATAAATGAATTACGTATTTAACAAATCATTAGATTTATTGCATTAAATTTTAAAGATTAACAAAATAATATTTCGAAGATCATACATACGCTTGACGGAACGAATCGACGGATCAGATGACGGTATAGATATGTATGCCAACACACTGAATATATACAATTTAATAAATGCATAATTAGACATTTTAACAATTCAAAAGTCACTAAATATTTAAATTAACAAGTCAGTTAACATCCGTACTATTGACAATTCGCTTGCGAACTCCCACAGCGGTGTGTCAGAGCGACATTTCGCAAAGCTGTCACGCGGTGCTTGGCATGTGGCGCGGTACATCGCTTCCGTCGATTGTCGCTTACAATTGTTCACGTGGAAGGAAAGTAAAATTACTCGTAACGTAAGTGCTTTACGTTGTCCCTCGGATACATGTTTAAAGCAAAGAGAAACTAACGTAACGACACTACGAATAATGTTCATTGTGAGAAAAATTACCTTTGTTGCTATGGAGACAAAGTTTTAAAACTGATATTTTATAGACAAAAATTGAATTCATAGATGTAAAAAGAGTTAGAATTTCTATTTGTTCCCAAATTGCGATTTTTTTCTCCTTTTTAATTCAAGATTAACGTAGTAACTACTTAACATTTCTATGCTAACAAAATGAATCATTTTTCATGTAACCAGATGTATTAGGATTAATGTTCCACTCAATTTGTCGTATACCAAACCTATGCAAAGATATCGTTTGCTATTAAGTACTGTATTAACATATTTTAATAGTATATCATTGAATTTCTAATATCAATAGTTCGTGGGAAAACTCTGCCCCTACTGTTTCTACGTAAAGGCTACAACAATATTAAAACGAATTTGATTCATAAAAACGAGATAATTATGTTGACTTTTACTTTTTCTTAAATTAAATTTCTGTTTAATCGATTACCAACATGACAAAAAAATAACGTTTTTCAAAATGCTATTCGAAATTCGGATTAACTTTTGTTTGTGTGCGTGTAGGTAATGTATTCCCGTCTCACACTGGCAAGACAGAGGTATCAAACCTTTTTCCTTAATAGTAAAAATACATTTATTTATACGCTTTCTTGTTTCCTTACTCTACCTTGTAGAAATGTCTCATAATAGTATCAGAGATGAAGCAATATTTTAAATAGTTTTTGATGTAATCAACAGACACTTTGTAATTATATGTTATAATTAAAGGCAACACAGGAAGTTATACAGCCAGTACTGACAGCTATAAATTATTGAACTATATTCTACACTTAATTACACTAAGCTTTACTTTTCTCGACAATATTTAACGAGTGGACCATCTTAAAAACAGTAAAATGAAAGCTTCAACGCGAATAAATAAGTAAAATTAAATTAATTCCCGATAAAGCTATTATTATAATAAAAAGGTTTCAAATGTAGCTCTCTCATTTGATGATTCGTCAAACATGTTCTCAAACTATTCATCTTCTTTGAGACAAATTTTATACCTGCCTAATTGGCGTTGGTAATATTTGTGCGTGTATATTTGTTTCAATTGTAATTGTTCATGACGTACTTAATTTTGGCAGCAGAATAATATCTTTTAAAACAAACTATATCAAAGGTTTATAACTACGAAATTTCTGCTTGGAATACGATTTATTGGGAAGACAAAAGAAAAGTCAGATGTGATAAACATTTTTTTCATTTTTTATTAATATATTAATATTCATTTTTTTTGTTTAAAAACAATCGATTTTATTTTTTATATTATAGAATCGTAAATACATATTTTTTATATCGACTGCTATGATTTATCGTTTTTATAAATAAATACAGCATGTTAATTTTTATTCCTTTACATTTGTATTGAAACATGTTGTCCTTTTTTATTCAAAGAGAATAAACGAGACGATAATTAAGTATCACGTCAGTGGAAACCCACTATTAACATTAATATTAACATCTGACAAAACAATACTAATACAAGTGTTAAGTTCTTAAACAAGTTTTTATTTGATTAATAATTGCAAATATCAAATCTATACATCATCTTTGACAAAGAACTTACTGAATAAAGTGAATTTTTATGTATATAATAAATTGCATAGCAGATTTGATGACAATGTTTTTTTTAATGTAAAATAAAAGAAATCGATTTATTCTCTTCTGCCAAAAAAAAATCTAAATCCAAACACCCTTTATTTTATACTAGCTGTCACCCGAGATTTCGTCCGCGAGGAATTAAAAAAAAACTTATTAGTACCCATTGTGTACTTCTATACTGTGCTCTTTATATCTGTTAAATTTTATACTAGTTCTGTACAACCAATTCTTGAGATACCATCTAACAAACTTACATACGTACATCCAAACATTCGCATTTATAATATTAGTTTTAACAGTGGTAGAGCCCGCTTTAACATCTTCGCACGAATTGGCCCGGCTTGCCCGGTGGAATACCACGACCACACAGAAGACAGGCGTCAATAGGAAGCAATTCCGTGTTTCGTCTGATGAGTGTGTGTCCCGGAGGCCTTATATAGTCCTCTTTCCCTTCCCACCCTCTTTCTTATAAGGAAAGGATGAGAAGTGAAAGTGGACTTTCCGGATGAGAGGATGCATGGGAAGGAAAAATATTTTCTCTCTGTGCATCCTCTTCTCCGTCGATTAAAGGTAGGCAACGCATATGCAATTGCGTATGTCTATGGGCAACGGTCACTTCGCTATTTCAGCGATTTCAGGTGGACGCTCGCTCGTTTGCCACCTACTGATATAAAAAAAATAGTAATTTCTAATCAAGTACTAAAATAAAATATTACAAAACAATCGTCAATTACAATTTTAATTAACGTATAGAATTGTAAAGACCTTGCCCGATACGGAGTTCACACAATAAAGCAACGGACAAATTGGCCGTGGTCTAACAAACAGATGGACCGACAAACGGACCGACTATGGGAATAGGGTCACCATTTGTCATAGGCCGTACAATAGTCGATTGAAGTCCGCTTGTACATGAATATGCATACTGTATATACCAAACATTTCTTGCATACTAGTTACTAACGATATACGGACAGTCTTGTAAAATGCAGACGCAAAAAGATAAAAAAAATCATGTTATAATATTTGATATTAAAATAGAGATTCGCAACGACTATCAGATAACGCTTAACAGTGGGTTTTCATTGTAGAAACTATTCAAAAACTTATAGACATAAATTAATTAATTTCTAGTTTTTATACTAAAAGAGGCTCACTTTTACCCGAATAACTCCTCGCACTTCCTAATTTTAGACATTACTGGCTGTCGTCCGCGACTTGGTCCGCGCGGGATGAAAAATATATGTTGACCGATTCTCAGACCTACTCAAAATGCTCACAAAATTTCATGAGAATCGGTCAAGCCGATTCGGAGGAGTATGGCAACGAAAATTGTAACACGAGAATTTTATATATAAGATTAGTTAGAATCCTTTGGCGAGAATGGCGCGCTTTCGTTACAAGGCAAGTGTCAGAATGATTAGTAAGGGGACATAAACGCCGAGATTTTAGTAAGGCTAGTGTTGCGCCAGTACACCGGCACAGTTTCGGATTTTTTTCTAAGGAAAAAAAAGGAAAAAAAATATTACTAGAGTAAGCTCTAGTAATATTTTTTTAATAATCGTACAACTGTAACTATTACTATTTTCACGCATATTTTCATATAAAAAGTGCTCCGAATCTACTATACGATTATTTTTTGCTAATCCACAAAGAATAGACGCGATAAAAACTCTACTATAAAGATTAGGTTTTGTCCTAGTTTTTATTAATTTTAGAGTTCAATGATAAAATATTAAAAATCAATTTAAAATTGTATTTGTTAATTTAAGATCTAAACGCCTAGTGATTAAAGATTCGAATTGCTAATAAATCATGGGTTCTAATTCTTAAATGGTATGTAAGGCGTTTGTGCTTTACAAAGTTGCATGTTTTAAAAAAAAATAAAGTTATCTTTCATTTTTTCAATTCATTAAGCCGTTCTTGAGTTATTTAACTTTAATTAAGTTAAATAACTCAAGAACGGCTTTACTGATATGCCAGAAAATTGGTGAGGAGGTAGCTTAGAGCCAGGAGACGGACATAAGATACTATTTATTCATTTGTTTTATACTTTATGCCTTGAAGAGCTTTTTATTTAACTTACTAATATTATAAATGCGAATGTTTAGATGGATGTGATGTGGATGGAAGGGTGTTTGAAGATATCTCTAGAACGGCAGAACGGATCTCGATTAAATTTGGCATACGTATAGAACATAGTCTGAAAGAACACATAGGCTACACTAATTTAGTTTTTTTATATACCCAGGTGGACGGAGTCGCGGGCGACACGTAATCTCTATATATATAATTCTTCTGTGAATGTGTATGTCACTGAACTTCTCTCAAACGACTGGACCGATTTTGATGAAATTTTTTGTGTGTGTTTAAGGGGATCTGGGAATGGTTTAGATTCACAATTTTGTCCGCTGGACAATGTTTTTTAATTAATTTTTAATTTATTAGTAGTTGTTGATTTTGGAATGTTTTAAATTGGATCCGACAGACGGCGCTACCATCGCCGTGTCAAATTTTAAATAATATTCGAATTAAAGACGTGTAGACAGGACAACGTCTGTCGGGTCCGCTAGTGTTACTATAAAAATTCAAATGTATGTAACATAATTTAAAAGACGTGAAATTAAAATTTTATTTAAACCTCGTATAATAAAATAAATATCTAATTGTGTATAAGAACCCGTTTATAAATTGTAAGCAATAGCCGTATCGGTGCAAATCGGCCAACTACTTCAAATTCAATCACGTACACAGATAACAAAAGGAAACTATTTCGCGCGCTTACCGACACGTTTTTGTTTAATCTATTGCGAGTAGGACATCACTTTTATTTTTAAACCGTCATACTAGATTTCGTCAGCGCAAAATTAAAAAAAATTGCCTATAACATGTCCACGGATCTCATCTAGCTTCTTGATAAAATCCCGTCATAATCGGTCCAACCGTTCCGGAGATTATCGGGCACAAACACCGCCTTGCGGACACACAAATAGACGAAAATTTTAAAAATTGGTTTGTCCTTAACAGCTACGCAAATACATCATGTGTACGAAATATTTTATATCAAAACATACAGACAATCTAATTTTATTAATATGTAAATAAGATACTATTTTAGTAACAAAGAGTTTATTTAATTTGTAATTGATAGTGTTTAAATTTAGATCCTGTGAGTTCCTGATATAGTGCTATCCATCTTTTTACAGCCGTCAATTTTTATTGGACGTTACTAAAAACAAATTACTTTAAAATTATGCCTAAGATTCGATAAAACATTTGATAATTTATTAATTTAAAAATCGCTAAGTACCAGAAAATGCAGACCGAAAAATTTTAAGTGAATTTATATGCGGGAGTTAAAGCTGCTCGGAATTTTCAAAATGCTGTCGTAAAATTTGACGTTGTTCGCTTAATGTTGGCAATAAGGGTGTGCACACACCATGTTTTCGAAAAAAATGTTAATTATTTAAATAGACAAATGAAATGGATAATACTTAGTACGGTTAAAAAACTAAATATATAATTGTTTAATGTAAGCTCACTGACATTTTAAAATACGAATTAAATAGGTTAGCGTGTACACTTTTGTGACATTTCTAAAATCTTATTTATATATTATGATACATAAATACAGATCGTATTTATGTATCATAATATGCTACTTTTTAGGCAAAGAACACAAATATAGCTCTATAAATTCATCATCCGACGTTTCAGACCGAAAGGCTCGGAGCCTACCCTAAGTTAAGGGTGATTAGGCCATAGTCGACCACGCTGGCCAAGTGCGGGTTGGTTGACTTCACACATATCTTTGAATTTCTTCTCAGATATGTGCAGGTTGCATCACGATGTTTTCTTTCACCGTAAGAACGTCGGATAAATGTACATATGTAAAATCGGAAATCGAAAACACATTGGTACATGGCGGGATTCGAACCCAGGACCTGCAGATTGCAAGTCCAGTGCTTTAACACTGAGCCACCGACGCTCTATAAATTGATTAACCCAATTGCGCATTTTTGAGCAGTGGATTTAAAAGTTTTTAAGCATGATAAAAATGTCATATAAAACGGCTTTTTACAACAAATAATAATCTTGAATAATTTTCACTGTGTGTGTGTAGTGTGTACTGACCCTAATACGATATATATGTTCGCATGCATCCGAGACCGTAAACCCACATAGCGTGTGAATTTTGGAACATTTTTCTTTGTTCGATTTTTAGTAACAAACTTTGAATATTTTTATTCAAATAAGCGATTTTTAAAAGCCTAAAATTATGCGCGAATAGAATTAAAAAAGTAATAAAAAATTAATAATGTCACAGAGTGAAAAATAATATAACAAAAGAGTTTCTTTGTACTTATAAATGTGAATGTTTGGATGTATGTATTTTTCGTTAGAACTTATCTCCAGAACGGGTTGATGGATCTCGCTGAAATTCGGCATAGATGTAAAACATAGCTTGGAAGACTAAATGAACTACTAATTATTTTTTTATATACGTGCGGACGGAGTCGCGTGCGATAGTGATATGTGAATTGTTGCAATTAAGGTAAACATAGTATAATTGAGAATGTAGTGTCATAAAAGATATGACCACTAAATGGATGAACGCGAACAAATTGTTCTCATCTTTATTCTTGGTTGGCATAACGTGTTGAATAACTATTTTTTTTTCTTAAAAAAAATAACGAATCTCCTACTAAGGTTCTATTTTCAAAAAAAAATGTAGTGCAGTAAACTTTTTGTGTTAATTAAAACTAACTGGCTAGTAGCGTGCATCGAGTTTTTTTTCTTTTAAATGTGAAATTATAACTCGTTATACTCGTTTGTTTATTCCACTGTCGACGTAGACTATTATTAAAGCTTTACTGGTGGAGTAAGTTTTTATGGCCAACAGTGTACTAACCTATTCACCTACGATCTTTACCTTTAAATACTTAACTATTATAAATGAAGTTGTTATTTTAACTATTGTTGCAGGGATATGTTAGATTTTTGTGTTTTCAGTCACACTATGTTGGATCAGTAACTTGGGTTTCTGAGACTAAAATATCTGTATAGACGTATGGTCATTATCTCTGCTAAAACAGAGATAATGACGCGGATTTTGATCTCAGAAACCCACTATACCATCAAGTAAAGTGTTGGTTAGTTAGGTTATTCTATTAAGTTATAAGAATTACAAATAAATGTCATTTTCTAATAAAATTGATTAAATTATCAGCAAACAAATTTCAAAACACATGTATGAATTCCCGGACTAAAATATGCGGGGTCACGTTCCGTTTCCCGGAAAAGACGAAAAGTCGATTGCGGAGGTTCGTTTGACCACACCAAATGAAGGTCCGTGGTCTCTGCCTACCTCATTGGGTTACAGGCGTAAGTTGTGTGTGTAATTAAATGATGACATATAAATACATTCGATGTATTTACGTAGTACTTCCTAGTTTCGATTAATAAAATTGTATAATATCACGTATAATTTATACCAATAATATTGGTAGTAATGACGGATCACGTCTAGCTGTGTACGCGCATGCGTGCTTGCGTTACAAACGAGTATCCGCACACCCATCCATCTTGACGTCCGTTTGATACCTTGTTAGGTGTTTTAGAATCGAGTAAATTGAATTCAGTCGCCATTGAATTTGAATTATGTAATAGTATGTTTTTCACACGCGATTTACTAAAGACTATGATGATTTTAAATGTAAAAAAGTAATATCTTCAATATCACAGATAAAACTTTTGTGTTTAAACTCAAAAACTACTTTTAGTTTTTAACAATTCTTTAAGCAACATATAACTTCATTGGCAAATAAGTATGTACAACAGTTAGGGATCAAATTTAAACATTGTATAAAACTTGGCTAGAGCTACTTGTGTTTATCTTACTTCTTACTAATATTATAAAAGCGAACGTTTAAATAGATGGACGTTTGTTAGGAGGTATCACCAAAATAGCATGAATCTCGCTGAAATTTGGCATAAATGTAGAACATATACACATAGGTTGCTAGTTAAGTTTTTTTTTAATCCGGACGCAATCACTTGCTACAGCTAGTTAATCATAAAGCAATGTTTATTTTTAACTCTATAATTAGTTCAAAGACTATACAATAATTATAAAAAAACAATAAGTCATCGACGAAATTATATGTTCCAAATGTAAATATTGTTTGATTACTCCACGTGGATTGTCATTTGTTTCATCAAGGCTAAAAGAAATGACTCGTTATTAAAAACTCATCTATTTGAAGTTACAAATATAGAAAATACCTACCTTAAAAGAAATATATAGAAAACTAGCTATCGCCCGATACTCAGTTCGTACGGAATTCAATAATAATTAGTAGGTTATGTATTCTTCCAGACTATGTTCTACATCTATACCTTTCAGCGAAATCCATACAGCCATTCTGGAGATACTTTCTAACAAACAATTGCATTTATAATATTAGTAAGATGCACGTACGAAAAGTTTTTATATATTGTTATCGTAATTTAAGAAATAATTTATACCTTAATATGTTTTTAATGTAGTTTAACTGTTCATTACCTGAAAAAAAAGATTAATTAATAAAGAGAAAATTAACTATCATACTAACAAAGAACTATTGCATAATAAATTTTGTGTTTAGACTTTCCAATATTTTAACATACCATTTCCAATGCCGCAAAAAATAACATAACGCTGACTATTCAATTTCAGATGTCTATGGTCAGCGATTACATTATATTTATGTGCAATGCTAAAATATAACGTCGTTTATAGATTGATAATGTAGAAGGTATCACCAGAACATCTGCATGGAACTATATGAAATTTGGCATAGACATAAACATAACCTAAAAGGACACGTAGGCTACTGATTAGGTTTTTCAATCGTGTCGCGGGCGTCAGCTAATAACAATTGACTATCGATTCATTTACGTCAGTAAAGTTGCCAATCATTAATTAAAACAAAGGCGATGACGTCATGATATTTCACATGGTAGTTATTGTAGGGAGTTTATTGTAAAAACAATGTCAAAGAAGTTCACATGGTGTTCTCCCACAACATGTTATACAAGAGATATGTATCTCGGATATAAAGCTTTGTTGAATCTGCGTAATATTAAGACGGATTAAAACATCCTGTTATGTTGTAAAATTATATATATACCTACAATCTGTCGCCCGCGACTCCGCGCGGAATCAAAACTTAATAAGTAGCCTACGCGTTCTTTCAGACTATGTTCTACATGTTTTTAGACATTACTAGCTGTCGCCCGCGACTCCGTCCGCGTGTTTGTCTAAAAAATAAAAATAAAAATTTTAGGGGTGGACTACCCTTAACATTTAGGGGGATAAAAAATAGATGTTGGCCGATTCTCAGACTTACTCAATATGCTCACAAAATTTCATGAGAATCGGTCAAGCCATTTAGGAGGTGTATGGGAACGAAAATTGTGACATTCGAAAATAAAAATTTATAAAAGACGAAAAAATAGTATCCTATATCCGTCTCCTGGCTCTAAGCTACCTCCTCAGCAATTTTCAGCCATATCAGTAAAGCAGTTCATGAGTTATAAATAGTGTAACTAACACGACTTTCTTTTATATATATCGATAAAATTTGGATTAAGATATAAAATTTAACTTTAAAAATATATATGTCTTAATACTGGATACATTAAGAGTATTGTCAATATATTTGTCGGACAAAATTACTTTTATGCAAAACGGTATCGGATCAAACCCACTCTTTGTAATAAAATGACAATTGTCGTAATATAAACATTATTGTGCCTTTTAGAGTCCCGCTGAAAGGAAAAAAAATATTTTAAACCAATAGGAAATTAGTTTTATTATCAGTAATATACAATATCGTTGCGTTAACATCTTACTTCTTATCTTACTAATATTATAAATGCGAATGTTTAGATGGATGGATGTCTGTTAGAAATCTCCAGAACGGCTGAACGGGTCTTGATGAAATTTGGCATACATATAGAACAATGTCTGGTAGAACATATAATTTACTAATTATGTTTTTTTTATTAGCTAGTATATTATAAATGCAAATCTTCAGATGAATAGATCGATGACTGGATGTTAGAAGGTATCTACAGAACGGCTGATCGGATCTCGATGAAATTTGGCATACATATGGCACATAGTCGGTAAGAACATAAACTAATAAACGTGTTTTTTTTTCATTTCCGCGCGGACGGAGTGGCGGGCGACAGCTAGTTACATAAGAGTTTTAGTAGCATAGTATAGTTATGTGGAATGTTTTAGGTTCATTTTTATTAATTTTTTTTCTCCGGAACCAAAAAATGTGGAAAAAAAAATATTCTGTTATTTAGTCTTAATGCGCAGACACATTCAGAAGGAATTATGTAAATTTTATATATTTATATGTTTTTAATCCTTTAAACGAAAGCTGATAATACTTTTAAAAGTCAATATAAGTAATAAGTTTTTTAAAATGCTTAAACCTTTTACCATTAGTTGACTTCTTATAAACGCAAATAAATGACTATACGTCTCAAGATTCGACAATATGGGATTTAAAATCAAAATCTCCGTCTTTTGGTTTCCCTTCCTTTTATTCTCTTGGAAAGAACAAAAGACGACAGTATTTTTTTCCAACAATTAAAAATCCAATTGTTGCGCACCCTGTCATAATTTTTTTTCTATAAGTGAATGGGACAAACGTGCGGCGGGAACACTAAGGTTAAGAGGAACTGCAGATGCGTTGCTTGCCTTTAAGGAAATAGTACGCTCGTTTCTTAAATGACCCTAGGTCGTATAGGTTCGGAAATACCTCCGAGGACAGACAGTTCCACAACGCGGTTGTGCGAGGCAAGAATGCATGAGAATCGCACTTATGGAATGCCAACCATCGAGGTGGTGTGATGGTAATAACCACTGATTCTTTTGATTATTGAGGATGTAGAGTTGATGGTGGACTTAACATAAGATGACTATTTGTTAGCTGACTTTATACTACACACGATGTCAAAGACATAAGGAAGCGACTTAAATACAACATTTAACGTTGTACTTGAAACGAACAGTTTAAACTATCCGGTAAGGATGTGAAATATTAAGTAACCGTTTATTTTTAACAGCTATTTTTCCATCATTTTAACTGTATTAACTGCTTTGTAAGTTGTAAACAGACTAAAAGGGTTATTTTATAATTAGAAACACAAAAACCTAAACAGTCCATAATCGCAAATACAACTGCATTTACAAAATGAAATAAAAACATAACGAGATGGTTCGCAGACCAGATGGACCCGTTACGAATGGTGTATATATTTTTTTCAAATCAAACACAAGTTGCATCGTACCACTCTTTATTTGTACGTCACCAGTTTGATGAGAACTCGGCTAGACCGTGTTCTATTTCTATAATTCAGGATCACTTTGTTTACGGCGTCTAGGTTTTTAAATACCTATATTTAAACTGGACTTATTACCAGTTAAACTATCAAGACCTTAAGCTACTTACAAATCTAGCACTTTTTATGGTGGCAAATGAGCTAGAGGCCACCTAAAATCGCTGAAATAGCGAAGCGACCGTAACTCATAAACATCCATCACTGCAAATGCGTTGCCAACCATTGATCGACACAGGAGGGGATGCACGGAAAGAGAATATTTTCCCTTCTTATGCATCCTATCATCCGGAAAGTCCACTTCCACTTCCCATGCTTTCCTTATAAGAGAAAGGATGAAAAGGGAAAGATGACTATAATTAAGCCTAAATTTATTACCAGTTAAATTACTAAAACCTAAGAGAGCTACAAATCCAAGACTGGACCAGACTAGGGAAAAGTAGTGACTTTGATTTGAAGGCGAACACCCGCTTCGAGTCACTGCGTCACTCAGGTTAGTTACCAGTTTTTGCTAGGTTGTAAATTTATGCCTTTTTTCAGAATAAAGCGAACTTGGAAACAAACACAAGTTACAAATTTTAAAAAAATACTTATAAAACGAAATCCTTATACATCATCAATATTTCTCGTACATGGTAACCTGTTCACGTCTGACAGTTCTTTTAATCGTTCTATCACTTACACGCTAACTTAGACTAACTTAGTCTAACTTAACGGTCACTTGTGTCTTCTTTTTGCTGTTTGATGAGCAATTAACCCACTAAGCGTTGCCTTCCTGTGCAGGAAATCTTATACTACATAAAAGGTTATACCACGCCTTAATAAGATTTATTATTTGTTTGCGTTCATGTTTTTACAGTGTTAAGTTTAATGGAATAGATTAGAGGCAAATTATGGAGTAGTGTATTAAGGTACGGACACACTATAGTGAACATTTCGATTTCTTCATAGAGATGCAGTGACATTGTTACACTAAGATTTACAAGGTACAGTCAGCTGCATAAATATGAATACAAAAATTAATATACGCCTTCGCTTTCAATTCAATTCCGATCATGAGGTCGGGGGCTCGAATCCCGCCATTCGACTATTGCCGTAAACCATATACTAGCACAAGCCTAGAGCTTTTAGTAATTTAAAAAAAATCTGCTAATATTCAAAAAAATACACGCACAGGCCGTATGCTTTGTTATCGACGAATTCGCGCATATATTTTTTTTAAACTAAACAAGTTTCTAAAGTGTTGTGAATACATATTTATGTAGCTGACTTCAGCTATCTGCCAATAAAAGCCCCGTCAAAATCGGTCCAGCCATTTTGGAGATTAGCCAGAACACGCAGACAAACAGACAGAAATTTCAAAAAATATTATAATATCGAGAAAAAAATCACATTACGTACACATGATGCATTTGGGTTGTTGACAGCAAGAAACTTTTATTTTTATTTTTATCTCTGTGTATATGTAACGTTGGGTTTGTTCTAGCTGGTCTCCGGAACAGCTGGACTGATTTCGACGGCATTTTGACGGATTTGCGTTCGATCGCTAGTAACTAAAATATTCTCTTAATTATTTTTTTTAATAAAATTATGTTAAGAACTTAACATAGAGTAGAAAAATATTTACGTTAGTTAATCAAATCTCGTCGGAGCGTCGGTGGCTTAGGGGTGAAGCACTTGACTTGCAATCTGCAGGTCCTGGGTCCGAATCCCGCTATGTACCAATGTGTTTTTCGATTTCCGATTTACATATGTACATTTATCCGACGTTCTTACGGTGAAGGAAAACATCGTGATGCAACCTGCACATATTTCAGAAGAATATCAAAGATATGTGTAAAGTCAACCAACCTGCACTTGGCCAGCGTGGTTGACTATGGCCTAATCACCCTTAACTTAGGGCAGGCGTAACACCCTTAACTTAGGGTACGCGTAACACCCTTAACTTACGGTAGGGTAGGCCGTAGGTGGAGACGTATAGTGAGCTGATGATGATGATGAATCAAGTGTTGAAAAATTATCGTTTTTTTTAAATATTAGGTCCATGTATGTATTTAAGAGTAAGTTTGAGTCAAGTTTGGTTCGATGAGTAATGTTAGTATTAGTCATTGTGTACAAAGGAAGGCTTCTGTTTGTCCTTCTTAATTCTTACACACGTCTCTCGACGTATTCCAAAGAACACTGTTTATTTAAAAGTTTGCGTTTCAAATAAGAAGCCTTTACAAAGTTTTCGTTCGTTACACAAATGGGCAAAATTAACGAACAAATATTTGATCTTTTTGTTGTTGAAGTTTTCTTCATACTGTAGTTTTTTTTGACCTTAGTAGAAGAAATTTTAATAGTTAAACTTAATCTATTCATACAAATAAAATTGGAGTGTCTCTTTGTAATATTGAAATAAAAGTTTATTACTATAATACATACGTACATATACATATACATACAATAAATTATTCCAATTTTATTATATGTATAGATAAGTCGAAAAATATGTCTCTTTTTTATCACTTAGAACAAAAAGGAATCTTTCAATTAAATAAAACGTCAAGTTCGTTCATAAACTAACTTTTTAATTTTCTAATTATGTTTGGCAAATTAAACCTTATTCCAATCTATTGAACCTCAACAAAAACTATGCTAGCAACATTCTATTACATAAATTACAGTAGTACAATAAACCTTAAATATTCAAGATTTTCCACAAACCATGTAGAGCACTTAATACTCTATCCACGAGTCGTTAACACCGACTCCATACTAGCGTAGCACAGTTCGTTGACCTCACGAAATTATACCCAAGCTGTATGGAACGCGACATTACGCCTTAACAATGGGAAACGCGACTTAACACGTAACATGCTATGATTTTTTCATATGAAAGCTAACACGGTGGCAGTGAACGTGTTAAGAATTTAGTATGCAGCTTATAGTAAAGAAAACGCAGTACTTTTAACATTTCCACTAATAGAATATGTTTCTTACCGATCAATTTGTACATTAAAGTAAATAATCACGGGGAATGACACTCGCCCAAATAAATTCACTTTTTTTTGTATCATAAGGTGGCAAACGAGCGAGCGGCTCGCTGATATAGCGAAGTAACGGTTGCCCATAGACATACGCAATTGCATATGCGTTGCCTAACTTTAATCGACGGAGGAGAAGATGCACAGGAAGAAAAGATATAAGCTTTTAGACGTTACAATTAAATCTTTATGGATATAAACACATTAGTTTACCTTTTGTTATACTTTTATGTCAAGTTTGTCTGTGTGTTTGTATCTTATATGTGGTATTAGATATTCCTTTCTTTGTTTACACATAAAAAAATAAATTGGTATGAACAACCTATTGTCAGTCGATCAAATAGAAATAAAATAAGGTTGCAATAAATATACAATTTACAAACAAAATTCATACAGAATTCATTATCTATAGCTAAGTCATAAACCGCATATTTCTTCTTCAATAAGTAACCGGGCAAGTATCCCACCGACACGGTGGTTGAGCGGACTGATTGCGCATATTATGGTATCGCATCGAATCCCACAGACATGAAATTGATATACGGTAACCAGCTGTAGTTTCCGTTCAAACGTATCTTGGTATATTACGCTTTAACTTGCTTCCAACACATATTTACAGTGTTTTGTTTAAGTAAATGATAGATATATAAATTTTACTTCTTACTAATATTATAAATGTGAATGTTTGGTTGGATGGATGTTTATTTGAAGGTATCTCCAGAATGGCTGCATAGATCTCGGTGAAATTTGGCATAGATGTAGAACATAGTCTGGAAGAACACATAGATCACTAAGTTTTTTTTTTCCGTGCAGATGGAGCCGCGGGCCACAGCTAGTGTAATAATATAAATTTCACCGCAATGGAATACTAGAGTTATGTAGAGCAATAGTGTGTGACTTAAAGAATATTTTTTAATGAATTTAGTTTACCTAAAATAATTTATTCTGCTTAGTATTATAAGTATAGTCTGACCAGAATTATAAAAGTCATCATAATGCGGAAAAATATAAAACAAATTTCCGCGCACAAAGAACGTGATGTAATAAAGAAAACGATTGATGCGCCATCGGGCGAGAATTTTTGTATTACTAGTTATCGCCCGCGACTTCGTCTGCGCGGTGTTTAAAAATTTAATAAGTAGCCTATGTGTTCTTTCAGAGTATGTTCTACATCTATGCCAAATTTCAGCGAGATCCATACAACCGTTCTCGAGATAATTACGAACATCCATCCATTACCACTTTTTTTATTTTTCTTTGCCATTGTTCCAAATAACAATAATAATAACTCAATAGATATATTTTTTTATTTTTTAATAGTCGTAAATGAACGTAAATAAATTTTAAACTCTAACGTTTTTTGGTCTACAACCATTAAGCTTCTTGTGGTTACATCTCGGAGCTTACAATTTGTGGGGGCAGTCAAGTGAAAATAATTTAAATAAAGTTGTACATTTTTCAAAGAACTGTATTGTCATTGACCGTGCAATACCACACTTTTACATATAGAGTTAAGAACAACACTAGAATGGACATTATTAAAAAAAGACTCCATTCGCGCATAAAAAAACAGATAGTAGCCGATTATCAGACCTACTGAATATGTATATAATATTTTCATAAAAATCTATCAAGCCGTTTTTAAGCAGTATATAAAAGAAAATCGTGTTAGTTACACTATTTATAACTCAAGAACGGCTTTACCGACATGGCTGAAAATTGGCGAGGATGTAGCTTAGAGCCAGGAGACGGACATAGGATACTATTTATTCTTTTGTTTCGAATTTATGCCTTGAAGAACTTTTTATTTAACTTACTAATATTATAAATGCGAATGTTTAGATGGATGTGATGTGGATAGTTGGGTGTTTGAAGATATCTCTACAAAGGCTGAACGGATCTCGATTAAATTTGCCATACATAGAACATAGTCTGAAAGAACACATAGGCTACACTAATTAAGTTTTTTTATATATCCACGCGGACGTAGTCACGGGCGACAGCTAGTTTTATATATGTTAAATCAGAAATTATAATCATAATTATATCATCTTACATATTAAATACCGGTATTAACTATACCTATGTATAGGGTGTTTAAAAAATATTTATGCTTCAATTTACAATATTTATGAGCTGTAATTTCGCACGTAAAGTTATGAACCTTTCGTGATTACAAGATAACATCGATAACTGATATAAAGGTTTCGAATTCATAAACTGTATAATTTTCAAGAACCTTTTGTTGATCGCCGCGACTGAAAAGTGCCCAAGGATATAGGTCAGAGGCAGCGGTAGGTAAAAGTTCAATGCATACGTAATATGGTTATACCATTTGATGTTTTTGAAGGTATTTGTTATGTATTTATTTTTCAAAATTATTATTAAATAAAAAAGGGTCTTGAGAGACAGACGGAGCGACAACAAAGTGATCCTATAAGGGTTCCGTTTTTTTCCTATGAAGTACGGAACCCTAAAAAATGATAATCTTTCAAGTTATCTAAGAACTAATATTAAAAAAAAACTATTGTGGGAACATTACGTAAATGTAACAAAAAAATCAACCAGCATTCTAATCTGGACGCACCGTTAAGTATAACCGAGCGGGGCTTCACGCGCCGGCGCGCTGTGACGTCACTTCCGCACCCCCTCGCCCCTCCCATCTACCCCCACTTCCGGTGGATAGCGGCTGTAGGCATTAATTTGCATTTTTATTCAACCACGCAACTCGACAACGGTGAGTCTAATGTAATATGTCACATTTTTTGAAGCGTATTAATCGTTACAAAATTATGATACGCGTGACGCATAACATAACATAACATAACATAAATGAATTTATCAATACACCTGTCACGGATTATCTTCCTAATCTTACTAATATTAGAAGAACGAAAGTTTAGATGGATTGATATAAGCAAAAAAGTAATGAGATTGAATGTGGACGGCTACAAAGGTAGAGGATGACCAAATAAAAGTATGGAATGACTGTGTGAAAGAGGACATGCGTAGGAAGGTGGTAGACTCGGATATGACGCCTGATAGAGATGTATGGAGGAGTAGTACATACTGTGCCGACCCTCGATAGGGATAAGAGCAGGTTTATGATGTTGATAACGAAAGTTTAGATGGATGGATGTTTGTTAGAAGATGTCTCCGGAACGGTTCAACGGATTTCAAATTTGGCATAGATGTACAACACAGTCTGGAAGAACATATGCTACTACTTACTTACTAAGTTTATTTTTAATTAAAACGGATGAACTTGCGTGCGACTGCTAGTGATTCAATGTCTTGATTAATATGATCAGTGTTTCTAAGGGATCTAAATTTGATTTAACAACCGAAACATTTTATTAAACTTACTTGATACTTAGGAAAGAAAAAAATCATTGTGAACCAAGAAATACTTAATGCACACTATAGCTACATAATGGTTAATAATATTTTTAAATATAATATTTCTTATATGATGTAACTTAAAACTTATTCTATCTATATACCATCATCGATCTTGCTTATGTTGATAAGTCAAACATAACTTAACCTACTTGTACTCTGAGATGTAGTGACTACTTAAGTAGATAACTTAGAAAAGCTTACAGTTTAATAATTACGATAACATCCGGTTTAAAATCGCTTTAACACATTACTGTTATTACTAACTATTAGTTAATATAATAACTAATTAAAAAGCTCTAGTTAATGAAGAAAATCTTAACTTCATTACTATAATATTAGATTTTATGACAATAAAATTAGCAAGACTTGTTACAACCACAGGAAAGATTTTCCAACGGTTTTCTTGGAAATGCTACTACTTTAAATAATAATAATCTTTACTACGTTTACTAGCTGTCGTCCGCGACTCCGTCAGCACGAGATTTTTTTTTTATTTAACAACAACTTATTTATAATACTTATAATGTCGATTAAACAGCAGTACTTAAAACCCACATGGTTTAAGTGCACTTACTTGTCGCTAAATAATTCATAAGATCAACAAATTAATAAATACACACGTCGTTAACAATTTCACAATTATATTAAAGAAAAAAAGAGATTAAACGGTTTTCAGACAGACAGAAAGACAAAAAAGCAAGAAACAAATAAATAAACAAATAGATAAAACCGTTGATTTTCAAGTTGTAATAATTAGAAAATAGAAAGAAACCGATTCTCATCTCTACTAAATCTACCTATACATATAAAATTACATAAAAATCTGTCAAGACGTTTCGGAGTAGTATGGTAACTAACATTGTGACACGACAATAAGAAAAAACAAATGAATATATTTATTTTTAGGGCATTTTTCTTTTAGGCGTTTTCCTTATCTTCTAAGTTATTGGCACGTTAATGTCTAGCATTTTCTTTATAACAATAATCTTACTTCTTACTAACATTAAAAATGCGACAGTTTCGATGTATGGATAGATGGATGTTTGTGCAAAGGTATCTCCAGAACGGGATGGATCTCGGTGAAACTTGGCATGTAGAACATAGTCTATTAATCGACATCACAGGGGACCGAAGAGCTGGCAGCTACCTCGGTCAAAGAATTAGTTTAGCTGTACAGAGGGGGAACGCTGCCAGTATCTTCGGGACCTTGCCTAAAGGGACTCCTTTTAATAACATATTTTAGTTAATTGTTCGTTTTTTTTTTTAATTTCATTTTATATCATAGATTTAAGTCTAGAAGAACACATAGGCTACTTTTTTAATGTCATACTGTTAGAGTCGCGGGCGGCAGTTATTATATTAACCAAAACTTCCAACGTTCATCGTCCGCTGTTCGTGCGGGAGATCGAATCACGTATCTGAGACGCCCCGTTAAATTAACGATTTATTCATTAATAAAAGGAACGAATCGATAATTTTGGACGATTATGTCTCTAGTGTACTGCCGTGGAACATTGATTTCATGTACAAAGTTTCAAGGGTTTAGTGATGTACCTACGATATTAAATAAGATTATTATTAAAAGGAGTCTCTTTAGGCAAGGTTACTATTTTTAGATATTAGTTAAAATCCTATCGCGCGAGTAGCTCGCTTTCATTACAAAGTCAAGTGACAGAATGAATAGTGAGGGGACATAAACGTCGAAATTTTAGTAAGGCTAGTGTTGTGCCAGTACACAGGCACAGTATCGGATTTTCTTCCTTGTACTAAAATGTAACGATTTGAAAAACTTGATTTTATACCCAATTAACCTTTAGTTTCTGATATCAAAATCTCTGTATAAAACATATCGTACCTGTCATTATCTTTGTTCTGTCATTATCCGTTGCGACGAGCCGCGTCCGCGAAATAATACCAGTACCACTCATCCTGATGAAGGGCCCCCGATAGGCTCGAGTCGGTGCCGCCACCGGACGAATATACGTCACTGTTTAGTCGTTTTATATTAGTTTAGTATAATTTCTAACAAAACTTTGAATAATTTAAAAAACAGGATGTTTTAAACGGAGGGATTTGGAATAATAAGTTATTAATCTCACTAGCATACTACTAACATAGTTATTTTTTGTATGTGTTATGACAACTAGGGTCGTTATCGACGAACATAAATAACATACAGACGAATTGAGAACCTTCTTTTTGAAATAAATAACTGTTATTAATAATAGTTTAAATCAACGGTTTCCCTTCACTATTCCTACATTGTACCATAAACCAGTGGTCGAGCTGTCGCTTGAGCGGTTGTTGCTCATAACTACACAGTTAGACTTCTGATAAACGATTGAACATCTCCTATTTGATGTAAATATGCGAATGAATATAGTAATTAATTTACTACCTACATTTCTTATACCAAGTCTTTATAGTACAAGAGCTATCAATTTTGCAATCCATGTACTTAATAAATCATTTCATTATAAATATTAATTAATTATTCCACGGATTTATTTCTCAAATAAGCTTAAAACCACTTTTAAGTATGGTTTCTTAGTCTTAATTTTTTCAAACAAAAGAAACCCTATGTCTATCTCTCTCACTCTCAAACAAACCAAACAAATGAACGATATAATTTAATAAAACCTTAATTTTCAATTTAAACTAAGTAATCATAGAATTCCACTGCACTTAAACAAAAAAACCTTACTGATATATGTATCTAACATCTCTTTCTATCTTTTTGACAAAACAGAGATAGCGATATCTATTAATGCAAGTGGCAGTGAGATTCTATCTTTATAACCAAGTTATATTGTGCCATTATAATAATAAATCGAAAACAAGATAGTATATAAATCTAAACATACAAATAAAATTGCAGTGTCTGTATGTAACATAAAAAAAATCGTATTTCATATATATAAATGTATTTGCGTTGCTGATAACCAAATAACAATTTATAAAATATTTGTCTGTCTATCTGTATGTCCCTTAGGATGCGTTGTACCGGATAATTTAACCAGATTATTGCTGATACAAGCGACTAGCTTTTCTGCGCTGATGAAGTCGCGAGCGACTGCTAGTATAGAAATAGTATCGTATCTCTAAAGCTGTGTGAAACGATTCGATTTTATAGATTTGATAGTAATAGTATAGATTTCTCAACATTATACGACACCTTCTCAGTTTCAAGACATTATAATAATATTAAATTTTATACTAAACAGCTTGCGGTACGAGAAGTACAAGATACAAGCGTTGTTTGCATTATATTTACCTAATGTTTTACATACAAACTGTGTTTTATAAATTTTAGACATACGCTAATCTTACTAATATTATAAATGCGAATGTTTATATGGATGTTTGTTAGAAGATTATAGAACATAGCCTGGAAGAAGACATACTCATAGGTTTCTATTAAGTGTATTAATACGCGCTGACGGAATCGCGTGCAATAGCTATATATAAAATTATTGTAAAGAATCGTATAAAATCTTATTATCTAAGTCAAGTTTTTAAGTATTTAATAGTCTTTTTATTAACAAACTTACATTACGTTTCATTTTTTTGTAATATCATGTTTTAAACAGATATTAAGGTATTCTAATGTCACTGCAATAAACCACTATCTAAATAATAAGCTAAATTCGAACACTGACGAAAACTATTTAAATAAACATCTTACTAATATTATAAATTGGAATGTTTGGATGTTTCCAGGATGTTAAATTGTCACATTAAAACCACATGGATCTGTTAGAAATCTTGGTTGAACAGCGTGCGGACGGAGTCGCGGGACAGCTAATACGCGTAAGCTTATTTACTACGGCACAAACAAGTTGCTTGTGAGTTGAAGTAGGTAGCTTGGTCTAACAATGTTATAAGATGCTCAGTTTAATTCAATGGTGTATATAAATGCAAAACGAATCTCACTTTATAATAAATTGCGAAACTAACATCTGTGTGGTCCCGCTATACACGCTACAGTTGCGCCATCTGTACATAATGTATTACATTATGTATTTACATTTATTCATTATTTATTTATTATTTATATTTAAAGAATTCTTATTAATAATGACTAAAACAACTGATGCATATTTTTTAATTCCTCGCATTAACTTAAACAGTTATCCATTTCTATTAAACATAAAGATACAAAAACCTAATCTATACTTTACGATAAAGTCGTGGTTCTATTGCAAAAAGCGGTATCCAATGCCGCGTTGATTGGAGTAAAAACTTAACACAGTTGGAGAATAACCTCTTTCACTAGCAACCTACCGCAGTATTTTACCGCACACCTCGCTTTAAAGGTATATGTCCATTGGCCCGCGCCGGACGCACAGCACGCACCGATTTATCGACGCATCTTTCAATGCGGGAGGCGCGGATGATGAACGCAGCGCTATGTATACATATAAAGCAAACTAAAGGTAAAGGGCCATGCGGTGCATCCGGCGCGGTCCAATGGACGCGTACCTTTATAATTATTCTAGCGAAATTTGCATAGTTAAGCGAAGAGCGTCGGTGGCTCAGTGGTCAAGCACTTGACTTGCAATCTGCAGGTCCTGGGTTCGAATCCCGATTTCCGATTTACATATGTACATTTATCCGACGTTCTTTCTCTATCCATTTGACGCACTCCATATAACCTATAATTAAACTTATATCAAAATATCAAACATTTCTTACCAAAATAAAGAATATTAGAAACATACATATAAATAAATTTTTATGTTTACAAAATACATAAAATATATTATACGAAATTAATTGATATATCATTTTATCGGTTTTATACAAAGTATATATTTGATTTCTGGCAACTTATAAAAATCAATTCGATGTGAAAAATAAAATAAAATGGCAATAAAATGTTACAGTCAACGTAACATACGTTGACTGTAACATCCGCCTTCTGATTTAAATATAACCAAAAATATTACGTAACTTATTTTCAAAAAGGGCATTTTTTTTGCAATTTACAGCCCAATATAATAGGTTTTTTAATTATATATTTACATCATTGTCTACGATTACTACTCCGATCTTAAAGTCGTCAACTTTATAAGTCTGGTAAACAATCAAATTGTTTGGACAAACGTAAAATAAAACTGCATACCATCAAATCATTATCTCTGTTTTGTTAACAGGTTTTTGGTCTTAGAACCACACGGTTACTGGTGCAACCATTAATAGTGTTGTTCAATTTACCACAGTGTTTCTTTCCGTACTTGTACGGTCAAGCAAACTTATAATACTCGCAACATTACCGTCAAATGAAATCAATATGCAATAAAGTTAAAAACTAACAAACCCATCTCTTTTTACCGTTCGCGGTCACCTATGACTCGGTGTATGTAGGACAAAGTTTTAATCGACCATATTTTACCTTGAACATTTGCACAAAAACTTGTACGTACAGAAATGATTGTATTTACTCGTATCCCAATCAACTTTGTGATTTTATGACGCATTTACTACATTTAAGTGTGTACACTGACATGTTAAAAGTGTCTGGTGAATTGTAAACGATTATTTTGAGAGTAACGTGGTGACAAAGTTTATCATATAATTCGTTCAGATCTTTAGATTACAATTTGAAAGAACACGGTATCAGATTACATGTTGTATTAAGTGTTGCCATTGCAGAAACACTTGTATAAAAACATGTTAATTTATCTAAACTAAGGTTACATTATCTATACTTACATCATAAACAGATATGATTAGATTGTTGGTTTATATCTTGCACTGTTAGGAAGCTACTCTGTCCCAGGTGATACAAGCTATAATTATTACTAGACTAGCTGTCGCCAGCGACTCCGTCCGTGCGGATTTAAAACAAAACATAATGAGTAGCCTATGTGTTATTCCAGACTATTTTCTACATCTATGCAAAATTTCATTGGGATCCGTTCAGCCGTTCTGTAGATACCTTCAAACAAACATCTATGCTATCTAAAAATTCGAATTTATAATATTAGTAAGAAGTAAGATTTACTTTTATTCTGCGCATGACGTATTCACTAGCAACTTATGTTTAAAACAGACATTTCAATAAGGGTATACCAATTTATTTAAATATATTATATCTTTTAGCTTTAAATTAAATGCATTGATGTGGCAACACCAAGACTAATAAACGTAATTGCCAACTGCAATTTGTAGCGGTATACGGCTGTTATGTCTTCAGGCGATCGCTGTAATTGGACGTATAGATTTGTCACTTGACATGACATGGAAATACACAAAACTGTAGTACTTATACACCAAAAATAGAGCGTGTAGGTTGTAACTTAACCCTTATTAGCCTAGAGTTTCAATTTTGATACCAATCTTTTAAACCGAATGTTCACATTACTATTAGTTTTTTTTTATAAGTTGGCTGCACCTATTTTACTGTTGTATAATATTTCCAACGAAATAAAAAAAAAAACAACTGTCATTATTGTTTTATTTTATCAAGCAAACACAGTAATATTAAATTAAATCACTTTCGTATGTAAATCAGGCTACTAAGGGTTAAGACTAAACGCCTTCAAAATTTCAATATGTCAATCAAAGAAGATATATCAAGACTTAATTTGTGATCCAGCTATTTTAAGCGTCAATAGCCTAATGGTTAAGGATACGGGTTTCCGATCACGAGGCCGGGGGTTCGAATTCCCGCCATTCGACTATTGTCGTGAACCATATCCTAGCACAAGCATAGCTTAGCTGGAATGGTAAAAGAAATATTAGTAAATTTACAAAACAATCTACTAATATTTAAAAAAAAAATCTTAACAATTCGTACATAAGACTTGCATCTCCCGTGTTTCGTCAACCTACACAACATTGAATCGTCGACTCCAATCTATTCGGTTAGTACAAGCATAACGACAGTTAACACGGATTTGCTGCGCTATCTTGAAAATCGCAGCTACTTTTCTAAGACTGAAATCTCGTATCTGTACGAGAAGCCTAATATCGCAAACCATAATTCCACAACTCTAATACAATATACTTGTACAAATAATTCCGTCCCTTACTTTCCCTTTGACAAAACTGAGACAACAAAATGTGTCATAACTATCTATTCTTGCAGTAAGTACTGTATTAGAAGTGGGTCCTAAGCCCTTGAGTTTAGTTACTCTTAAACTAGGTTTAGACTAAGAGCCATCAGCGCTCGACTACAAGACAGGTAAAACTGTGCCTCTACTAACAAAAACAGTGGCAATTAAGTAAAAAAAAATACTAAAGTAAGTCAAAAACCCTTGACTACACATATATAGTGTGACATTAACCTTAACTTCAACCCACTCTTGCGTAAAACAGCTGAGATGCCACTTAGCGTGTTACAGTTATGTACAAATACGACAGAAACATTTATCACATTCTAAACTAAGTTTCTCCGACTTCTAAAGTAAGAGTCACTAAGGGTCAATGTTAATTGGTTTGACAAATACATTGTTACGATAGTAATGCTCATAGTTTTTTTTAGACGTAAAGGGCTTAACTTAAAGTTTATCGTTCGTAAACATAAACTAGAAACTTTATAATAATGCAAAAATCCCCGTTTAAACATATCTCTGTTTAGTCAGGGTCCTTCAAGAAGTGTGCGTATCCATCTCAAAGGCCGGCAACGCATCTGCGGATCCTCTAATATTGCTGATGTCCATGGGCGTCGTTGAACACAATGGTGTTCCCGCTGCTCGTTTGCCCCCTTCTCTTATAAAAAGTCAACGATATGTTTTATACAATGATTTTGGTCTCAGAAACCAACGGTTAAACTACTAGAGTAATAATGTAGGTGTTAATAACCGAATATTTTACGAAACTAGACATTACCAAAGAATGTGAGTACTTAAAACACTTTAACATAAAGTGTTTCAACTTAAAACAGGAGGTACAGTCAGGGTCGTTCGCGGTATTTGAGTAACAGATCTTGCACTTTGCAACAGACTAATACTCCAACTTCTTACCGATAAATAATTAGTATGCCATCGATAAAAAGAAAGTCCGAAGTAAACCCAGATAGAGTTATTTACTGGTAAAGACCAGGACCTATCCGTGGACGATTTTTGCCTTTATGTTGATGATTTATCTAGATTTTGATCAAATTAAAAACTCTATTAGTCTCTAGAACTGTACCCATGACTATTATTCAGTGTGAAATACGCTAATGTTACATTTACTAGCCATAATTGTTTCAAAGATTATTGATTTTTAGTATACCACTGCCACTGTACGCGACTGTACTTCACATAAAGCGTTTGAGTCACCTTGGAAGCTTAATGACTTATTTCTCGATATGACACAGTCCTCGACTGATGATGGCTTTATAACTATCACAGAATAATAAACTCTATCTTAAAGTATTATGCGCCTATTTTGCTTGAACCTTACAAATAATTAATCATTCAGAGACTTTGTATTTACTTATATATGGTAAGTAAACAATAGGACGAATTCCTTAGCCTTTCAAGTAACCTGAGACGTCTAAAAATAACATTGATTCGGTACGCTTAGTGACATTTTAGTTTAATACTAAATAATAGTACAAATAGTAACTAAAATTATGGTTAAACAAGACTTATTTACAAATAAGAAGGTTATAAAGACGTCCTTTTCAGTGTGGTTTTCTTCCGCCGAGACACTACAAAAATATATTGTCTTTGAAAAAAAAAACAGAGTTAATAATATATTTATTGTACAAGAGTTTCTGCAGTAAATCCACGGTTGTAGTTCACGTAACTTAAATGTAACTTTGAGGCCTAAGTCGTAGTAATACGTAATTAAAGTTACAAAAATCACTATATCAATGTAACATAGAGTATGATAGGGCAAAACGGAGATGTCGGCCATAAAAAATATTTCATTTGTGGAGAAATTGCTAGAAAGATACAAATGTAGTTTTCTCCGATGTGTCAAACCTTTCGGCTATTAGACAAACTACAATTCGGTAGCTACTTTTCAGCTGTGACAAAAATATTAATTTTATATTAATACTAGCTGTCGCCCGCGACTCCGTCCTCGTGGATATAAAAAAAATCTTAACTAGTGTAGTCTACCCATCCATCCATCCACATCACATCCATCTAGACATTCGCATTTATAATATTAGTAAGTTAAATAAAAGCAACTCTTCAAGGCATGAATTCGAAAAAACTGAATAAATAGTATCCTTTGTACGGCCTGGCTACCTAGCTCTAAGCTACCTCCTCACCAATTTTCGACCATATCGGTAAAGCCGTTCTTTGGTTAGTTAGTTAAATATTGTAACTAACACGACTTTATTTATATATGTAGATTGTAATAAATCTAGATACATCAATCACAAATTATATATTAAGTGCTAAATTAATGTTTAATTATCATTAAAAGAAATACATTTTATTTACCTTTTTTCTGCTTAAAGTTTAGTAACCCCATATTACCCGTCGGTACCCTAATTTTTTGTTATTATCCACGACCTGTGAGCCATGAACCAGTGAGTCATGTCAAGTATAAGTTAACTTAAGCATGTAAGTGCTTACTTTAAAAAGATTTATGTACCATAACAATTGCGTGTAGATGTCCAATGTTGAGTGAACGACGTAACAGACTGACTTATCTCACAGTTAACTGAAGTTTGAATGAGTAAAGTGAATTTTAAAAGGTTTATTTCGATATTTGAAATAAACGAGAAACAATTTACTATATCTTTATTTAAAGGAAACGCTTTGTGATATCTCAAATACCTTTTACGATTTAATATTATCGAAATGGTTAAAGCCATAAAATAATGTATAGGAATAAAAACATATAACAGTGATAGAGCCCGCTTTAATATCGCACGAATTGTCCCGGCTAGCCCGGTGAAATACCACGACCACACAGAAGACAGGCGTCAAGTGGAAGCAATTCCGCGTTTCATCTGATGAGTGTGCGTCCCGGAGGCCTAATTTAGTCCTCTTTCCCTTCCCACCCTTTTTCTTATAAGGAAAGGATGAGAAGTGTTAGTGGACTTTCCGGATGAGAGGATGCATGGGAAGGGAAAATATTTTCTTTCTGTGCATCCTCTCCTCCGTCGATTAAAGGTAGGCAACGCATATGCAATTACGTATATCTATGGGCAACGGTCATTTCGCTATTTCAGCGATTTTAGGTGGACGCTCGCTCGTTTGCCACCTTGTGACATAAAAAACATACATTTTACTTACTTATTTTAAGCATTAAATTTTTTTTATAAAAATAGACAAACTTTATATTGGTTTAAATGTAATTTTTTGTCGTTTTATAATTTAATTATTCCTGAAGTAATGTCAATATGTTTATTTCTTACTAATTATTAACTTAACGTGATCAGTATTTTTATTATGTTTATAATTCAATATAACGTTATATACTTTATTATATGCTTTATACATTTTTAAACTATAAAATTAAATTATCCGTTCTCAGTTAAATACAAACATAAAACAGTTATTCGTATAATTTCTAATGGCTCATTAAATCAAGTAGAAATAAAAAAATAGTGTTTTAGAATATTTTAAAAGCTGTACACAACAAAGAATTAGTTAAAACTAGTTCTTGTATTAAACTTGATGTTTGTGTCGAGTTGATTACCTCAACTAAGGGCCGGTATACACGACATTTTAACAATGTAAGCGTTCGCAACATCTTAAAACACGTGTGTCTTACTGGGCTGGTATCAACCACATAGAATACGATTTATCTAATTAAGTGTGTATCGGCCTCAATTCCTTACATCTTTCCAACCTACTTCTAAGGAAATAATAGGAAGGGGCAATGTTATTGACTAAGAACTAAAGGTAGTCGTTCTGGAGGTTCGCTGTTGTCTGTTTTCAATCCGTGTATACCGTTCCTTAAAGAAATGCGATCGCATAAATGTTCCCGCTGTGAAAATTTATTGCGATGTAATTAAAAATCACGACTTGAAACATTAATGTCACTCGGATAGCTATAGAATATAAAAAAATAAATAAAACACGCCTATGAATAAAAAATAAGTTCATTCTTTATGCTAAACAACTGATTCGACCTCATATCGTTATTTTATATTTCATAGTTACTGTCCGCG
>NW_013531700.1:1483787-1613388 GCF_000836235.2 Papilio xuthus
AGTTTGCCAAATACAAACATGGCATAAACAATTTTTATATTTTGCTTATCATGTTGATGTCACACCCACGATCTTTGTAACAACGGTTTATTTTATAATAAAACAAAAGATTCATTTAATTGATGTGTGGCGATAGTTTTTTTGGAGTAACCAAATTTGCATACGCCGGGTATCTTTTTACACCGTTTTGGCAAAGAAGCTAAAGGTTAAATCTTTTTTTTTCTTTTTTATTTCCAAAATGTGGCTATTTGGATCATAACGCGATTCCAAATCCAACCCTATAAGGGTAGGTACAATTTTAGTCTACTTCCCCTTCATTATCTTATAAGGAATAATGAAAAGGAAGTGCATTTGGCAGACTAGAGGACGCGTAAGGACAAATATCCTCTTTCTGTGCATTTCATTTGTCAACTAAAGGTAAAGGTCTGAAATTATAGATAGACATCTAGCTCATATATATATGGGCAGCGATCGCGTCGTTCGACGAATCTAGGAGGCCGCTTGTTCCTTTGACATCTATACACTATAAATATATCATACTATATATAAATATATATAACCTTATATAACAAACGCGATTTTCCAATAACAAATTATGATCAACCGTTATAAAATTTATGTCTTCATATAACCGTGCGTTTCCACTGCGAAAAATAAAACAAAATGTCTACTGCTAAAGCGTCAATAGCCTAATGGTTAAGGGTACGGATTTTCGATCACGACGTCGGGGCTTCGAATTCCAACATTCGACTATTGTCGTAAACCATATCCTAGCACAAGCATACAGCTTAGTTGGAATGGTAAAAGAAAAATTAGTAAACATAGAAAAATATTTAGAAAAAAAAGAGAGGAATTACAGTATTTTTATACATGTTTTTCGACAGTGTAAACTGCTACACTTCGCTTGGGAATCTATACGTTCCCACATTCGTACGTTTATATTAGTATCAACATAAGTTAGCGACATGCCATTCTCACTGACACATCACCATGCGAGACGAGTACGCGCATAATTATTTCACATCGTCTACATAAGTTGAAAATCACACTATAATAAAGTATATTAGAACAAGACGAGACATTTCTATAGCAATATTTCTTAATAGGCGTCGGTGGCTCAGTAGTCAAGCACTTGACTTGCAATCTACAGAACCTGGGTTCGAATCCCGCCATGTACCAATGTGTTTTTGGATTTCCGATTTACATATGTACATTTATCCGACGTTCTTACGGTGAAGGAAAACATCGTGATTTCTTCTCAGATATGTGCAGGTTGCCTGCACATATCTGAGAAGAAATTCAAAGATATGTGTGAAGTCAACCAACCCGCACTTGGCCAGCGTGGTTGACTATGGCCTAATCACCCTTAACTTACGTACGTACCACAAATCGCTTTGAAAATTCAATTACTGTTTGAACGGTAAATTATTAAGAAGAACATAAAAAATCAGTTCATCATCATCATCATCAGCTCACTATACGTCCCCACCGAGGGGATCGGAGCCTACCCTAAGTTAAGGGTGATTAGTTAAAAATCAGTTAATTTTAGCTTATTTACGAACATCAATTTTATTAACAAAAAGTTCTTATATTACTTGATCAATTTAAAATTTCCAAAAAAGGCGAGAAGAAATATATCGATAAGTGTATTTTTATCGATAAATAAACTTCAAATGTACATCACTATAAACAATAAGTCGTCTCCACACGTCCGCTATAACAATAAGGCTACATCAAGGCTAGATTATACAACAAGAGTGAAGAGTGCATGACTCACAGGTCAACGTAACTATGACCTGCGCGTGCGCACACGTGGGCCTTAAGCTCGGCATTACGATCACTTATTAATAATACTACCCACGGATTATATTCCCTCGCTTCCTACCTTGTATTCAATATGATAGTATCAAAATGCTTTGTTCGTATCTTCCTCTATGCCTTATCATCGAAATCTTAATCTGAAACATAGCAATAATATTTTTTACATCTATTCGACTTTTAAGGTCTTGAATCATTAGTTTGTTTTTAAATATTCCACGAGCTCTTAGTAAATATTTATACTTGCTTCAGTGTGATTAAATTGACACATAAGTAGTCCCTTAGTGTGGATATCTAATATCTACAGGAGGATGTTTTTCCTGGTAAGTAATAAATCAGGTTAATAAAAGGTCCGTTTATGACTATCCTTTTTATAAAGTTATCATTTTAATACGACGAAGATGTCTTGTATAAACAAAAGTAAGCTAACTATTAATAATAATTTGCTAATTATTTTTTTTGCAAACAAACCGTTAACACAACATGGTTGATTACCTCCGTTCCATTTCACTGACTACCCCATATGGATCGTTTAATAACCTGGGAACTCATAGAACTACATTAATAATACCCATTTACTATGCAAACGTTGAATTTTATGAAAATGAAGTCTCTCTTCTCTTCAATGCAGTCTTTTCAGACTGGACATAGTCATTACGTATGACCCACGTCACAAACCGGCGCCACTCTTCCCTAGTCTCTGTCTTTTTTGTACATTGGTACGAGGAAACAGCTACAGCAGGTTTGATTTTGAATATGTCTAATACGGTTATTTCCTATTGGGCAGATCAGTCTACCGGTCCATCGGCCCAATTGTAATTTATTTCCCATTGAGACCTTAAAGTGAAACACCCTGTACTACCTATTAATAAGAAAACTAAGCCACCCACTGCTAATAAATTCAAATTTTTCTACCCATTTATAACAGGAAATAAACGTCTTGAATTTAACTATCGCTATACAAAACCTCTATAAAGTTACAGTAAGATAAGGCTCGGGTAAAACTTCGTGCGGCCAGCTCGACCCACTGACCTACGTTCATAGATTAGCTAGGTAAAGTCAACACATTTTAATCTTTATTCTGTTACGTAATATCGAACAGACTTTTAACAGAAGTAATTAACTTGATAAGAACTTGATCGACTAACCGTGGATTTCTGAGACCAAAATCCCTGATTAAAACGTATTAGGTCTGTTTTGAGGACGATATGTTTTTTACTTCTCAGATACCAAGTAATCATTTAAAAAGCAATATATTTTTATATGGAAAATTACAAATGTTTATTAAACCAAATCTTAGTTGGCTTATAAAACTGTAAGCCAAGACTCGTTAAGTGATGTCAAAAACTCTATTGGTATAAGTTTAATGTCTTTAACTAGACCAGTCTTTCCCAAAGTGGGCGATAACGACCCCTTGTGGGCGCTGCAGGTCTCAAGTTGCGGGTTATAGTAAAAGTTTCGTTTAGAATTCTCCGTTAATATACATATATAGGTCAAAATAATTAATTAATTTAATTTGAAGTTATAGTGGTTTTTAAATATGTGAAAATATGGGGATGCTAAAAAAATATTTATTCTCAAAGTGGGCAGCAGACAAAATAAGTTTGGGAACCACTGAGCTAGACAAAACACGTACCATAGTATGAAAAACAAAAATATATTTTTTTAAATTAAACTCTTGTCGCGTCTGTAATGCATGATCTTTGCGATCCAAATAGCCCTACCTCCTTCCCCATATTTCGCTCCGAGCTAATTCTCGGTTTCTTCATTTTAACGATATTTATTGTTAACGCAGGCTTTCACAGGCCACGTGTATATCACGTGTAGCTTCAGGTCATGGAGAAATTTTAAACGATTAACTGATTACTGTTTACGAATAATAAATCTTTTATGCGATGAGAAATTTCTTTTTTTTTCATGCATTTTTTTAAATCAGACGTAAACACCTAAACATATAACTTTCTCTGTCTATTCTAAAACAGAATGAGAGAGATAGCATATAGATTCATTCACATAGGTCCTTCGTAGTAATCTATGGTATCTTTAGTAAGTGTATTTTATACTAGGAGGTCATAAAATTAAATGGTTAAAAATAAATCGTTAAACCCAATAACCATTCAGATAGAATGCACTCGAATAGTCTAATAAATTAAATTTATTTCTATGACATAAAAAATAATATTTTCCTTACAGCGAGCTAGCGAGTAAAACTCGATACGTATTGAATAGTTTCTTTAACCGTTAAAGTACAAGTATATTTACTAAGTAATAAAAATCTTATTCTTTCTTTCCGTAAGAGAGCGTCGGTGGCTCAGTGGTCAAGCACTTGACTTGCAATCTGCAGGTCCCGAGTTCGAATCCCGCCATGTACCAATGTGTTTTTCGATTTCCGATTTACATATGTACATTTATCCGACGTTCTTACGGTGAAGGAAAACATCGTGATGCAACCTGCACATATCTAAGAAGAAATTCAAAGATATGTATGAAGTCAACCAACCCGCACTTGGCCAGCGTGGTTAACTATGGCCTAATCACCCTTAACTTAGGGTAGGCTCCGAGCCCCTCGGTGGGGACGTACAGTGAGCTGATGATGATGAATAAAATTCTCAATAACTTACAACATACGGAAAGTAGTACTTGATCAATTTTATGGCACTAAAACTTTACTTTGAGGCCATAACATAAGCATAAATATGAATTGTCAGTTTTACTTCGAAAACAATGACTAATATTTAATTGATAATGTCAAGAATAGTTAAGTAATTTTACTTACATATCTCTAGAACAGCTGCATGGATCTCGCTGAAATTTGGCATAGATTTAGAACGTAGTCTGGAAGAATATATAGGCTAATTATTAAGTCTTTTTTAAATACGTACAAACGAAGTCGCAGGCAAAAGCTAGTATAATATATTATTGCCAATGTTTGATGTATGAGTGGAAGTTTGTTAGAAGGTATCTCCAGAACGACTGCATCGATCTCGCTGTAGTTTGGCATAGATGTAGAACATATTCTGGAAGAACACGTAGGTTTTTTTTTTAAATATTAGTAGATTTTTTTTGTAAATTTACTAATATTTCTTTTACCATTCAAACTAAGCTTTATGCTTGTGCTAGGATATGGTTTACGACAATAGTCGAATGGGACTCGAACCCCCGACCTCGTGATCGGAAATCCGTATCCTTAACCATTAGGCTATTGACGCTATATATATAGGTTACTAATTAAGTTTTCTTTTTTAATTCCGGACGGAGTCCTTGGCTACAGGTACTACAATGAATACCCATATTATCTTAGGCCTTTGCTCTTTTTATTGTATCCAATATCGTTTAGTTTAAGTCAATATTTGCAGCGTATTTAAATAATAATAGTCTTGCTTTATCCCCCTAACAATATTACTGTCCATTTAAATAAATATAACATTATAAGGATCGTAGACTTGATATCAAGATGGTAACTTTCACCTCGCAAGAGTAAGTAGTAAGCAAGACTTTAATAGTCCCCACGAGGCCGCCCACGCTGTTTAGTACATTATCGTAGCTACTTAAGTTATGGTTAAGTAACTTTGAACTTACTAAGTTATTTTTACATGTAGTAAGCTTTTATCGTTTTACCGTAATCTCCGGCTCGAAGGATCATAAAAAAGTATAGGTATAATACAACAGATTTTAAGAGATAATTTTTGTGTTGTCACAGCAAAAACAAAACTAATATTGCCATCCGAGTGATTTTTCTAGCAACTGAATGCAACATCACATGCAATTTTAAAATATTCGACTTAAATCTTACTAGGGCAGCATGAATTATGCGTAGTCACTCCTAACGTAGACTAGGTTCGAGTACTCGGTCGAGACGTATTTGAGTAGGTTATAATCTACATGAAGCAGTAAATGCCTTATAAATAACAAAATAATACGAATAGAAAAGTAACTCATTCATAATTTTACTTGAAGCATCAAATTATGCAAATTTGCTCCTTATAACAATGTACTTTATACCATTATGGTATAGCGTGGGTGGACAGACTCCAAAATGTCTTAACAATGACATTACGATGACGTGTCCCCGTTTGCTACCACTTAAAGATTTTACACTCAAACAAAGGTAAGCATTATAACAATAATATAATATATTCATATTGTTTCGTTCGTGTGAAATAAAAAAGTTTTATTTCGCTGTTGACTTACGTTAAAAACAAAAAACCCTATCTCAAATTTTCCCAGGATAAAAGGCAGCATAAAGGTTATTCCAGGCATTATCTAGAAGCCAAATTTTCATCCAGATCTGTTCATATATGCATTTATCTATACAAACATTTTAACATTAGTAAGATGTACATTTTCTAAACTCAATTGCTGTTCGTTAGTCTCGCTAAAACTCGAGAACGGCTGAACAGATTTATCTTATCTTGGTATTGAAATGTTCGTGGAGGTCTAGAGAAGGTTCAAAAGGTGAGAAAAATTCGAATAATTGCCGGGAACTAATTAAGTGTTTTTTCAATCCACGCGGATGAAGTCGCGGGCGACAGCTAGTAAGATATATTTTATTCAATATGCCAAGCAATTAAAATTAATTAATAAATGTATGTTTTTTCACAAAGAAATATTACAAGAAAAGAAACTATACAAACATGCCATCGCAAGACACCTCTTGTAATCATATCTTTGTTTTTACACATGTTTTTCTCGTCGTGAAAGCTGTTAATCGAATGAATTAATATATAAGCATGGAGAAATACGGAAAAAGCTTCATACATAAATCATATTTATTTTCAAAGTGAAACTTTATTTAATATTTTAACGAAAATCGATATAAAATTTGTAAGTTCAAGGTTAGAGACATTTCGTTACACGAGAGAGAAGGAAGATATAAGTACTACTAAGAGAAAGAGAGATAGAAAGCTTGAAGACACTCTTATTTTTTCAAACTTGTCTATCCGTTTCTCTCTGTCTCTCTCTTATTTTTATTAGAGACATTCTGTGTCTCTTTTTAATTACTTTCAACTTACACATAATTGAAAGGCAACACTCTACAACCGTTTTAATCCAGATCCAAGTTTTTTTTTTATAAAATCGATGTAACATCCAATACAATAGCGGGATGTCGACAGCCGCTATGTTTTTCCCTTACCTAACCCGTCTTGTTGTAAATCAATCCAGCTCCGACTTCCGAACACATAAATCTTTCGATCCATACGCTTGTCTTAGCGAATACACCAATTTAAAGATGCTTAATTTCAAGATAAATAAACAGAAAAGTAAATAAAATAAATATTATTTATGGTATGATTTTAATTGTCCCATTTAAAGTTAAATCTATATAAAAATAATTCCTTGTTAGTATGTCTATCCGTAATACATTCCCAACTTCTTATAGTTTTTTAAAGACTAAAAAAACTAAAAAAAGTTTATCAAATTATTCAAACTTTCGTGAGACATTATACTAAACTGATATATAAACACGGCTAAACACTCACGTATATTCGTCTGGTGGCGACACCGACTAGTTTCGAGCCCAACGGGGTCCCTTTATCAGGATGAGAGGTACTGGTAAAGAGTGAGCGACGGGCCGCGTCCGCGAAATAATACCAGTACCACTCATCCTGATGTTGGACTCGAAACTAGTCGGTGTCGCCACCGGACGAATATACGTGAGTGTTTAGTCGTGTTTATATATCAGTTTAAAAAGTTTATCATTTGTAATCAAACCTTTTTCTGACAGAATGAATGTAAGTAACAATATCATTATCCATCTAAACAACAATATTAAACAAACAATTTAAGATTTATAGATTCAAAATAAAATATATTTGATTGTAAATGTTGTAATGTCACCATAGACGACACCTAACTGACGATTTAACTCATAGAGACTCTTGAATGAGGATGCGTTAACATTCTGCGCACGCGCACACCGGCGTCACTCCCCCCTACATAACTTCCCCTTCATTCCCTGGCAACACTAAAAATAGAGAACTCAAAATGACAATGTAGTCATACTTCCGAGCCCGTACATATTTTACAATATATTTTGACAAAAAGTAGACATAATTTTTTTAAAATATATACTCGTAACTAATAATGTTAATAACAATTATACAATCACAGCTTATCATCATATTTAGTTATTTTCAATTTTATTTTTTTTTATTTATTTTTTTACTTCTATAGGCCGTGGAATCGACAAGATGTGCCTCGGATAATTCTAAATCATATCGTTTCCCATAGTTCCCGACACATACCTCTTTATACTTTTTACTTATAATTTTTATATTTCGAACATTATGTATTACTAGCTGTCGCCCGCGACTCCGTCCGCGCGGGATTAAAAATGGATGTTGGCCGATTCTCAGACCTACCCAATATGCTCACAAAATTTCATGAGAATCGGTCAAGACACGAGAATTTTATATATAAGATTTCTTCCCTTTTTCTATTCGAAATCATTTGTAAATGTATCATGAAACAAACAGTACGTTCTAATCTTATTTCCTTATTCTCTTTTAACTTTATTATATCATTTCCCAAAGTTTATCAAAATCCAAATTTCCTCCATATTTTCCGTCGACTTTAGCCATTGTATATTAGTGAGATTTGTTCTCCGAGACTCCCGCGCATTGTACTTTTTTTCAAAAGGAAAAGACATCAACGCAAGTGACATTTTAATATTTTTGTACTTCCTAAATAAACCATTGCAACTTACTAATTAAATTTTATAACTTTCTAATATTTTTTTTTATTAACCATACACGTAGATTTTTTTTAAATTTTTTCTGTATCTTTCAATTAACAACGTTTATTCAGCAAACGGAAAACATTATTATTGATAGTTGATAGTGTAGGAACTTATGTTTTTACGCAAAGAAACAATACAACAATGAACGTAATTTTCTCATTTCATGTAAATTGCTTCGCCTGATGCAATAATACTTATCTGACAATAGTCATCAAGTAAAGAAACAATTTCGCTCTTACAAAAGCGCATACGATGATTGAACAGAAGAACTACAAGATATTCTATTTTCATTTTCAAATACAAAAATCTGGCATGATTTTAGTTACATGATATTATTTTTTTTAATTGTAAAACAGTACGAATAAATTTCTAATGGTCACAGTTTTTTTTTTTAAATCGGTGCAGTAGTTTTTGAGTTTATTACAAACTAGCTGTTACCGACTCCGTCTGTGTGGAGTTAAAACTTAATTAGTAAACTATGTGTTCTTCCAGACTATGTTCTACAACTATGTCCAATTTTAGGGAGATCCATGCAACCGTTCTGGATAACTCCTAACAAATAACCATACATACAGCCAGCTAAACATTCCCATTTATTATATTAGTAAGATTTGTGATATTTTTTTTAATATAAAAAAAGTAATATTATAGTCTTAATTTAGAGCAATAATGTAGCTTTTCTGTTGAATTTTTTTTAATTAGGTCTAGTAGTTTTTGAGTTTTTTTTTAACAAAAGTATCATTTTTTCTTTTTTTTATATGACAGATTTAAAATCAAGCATAAGTTATTCACTTGTATTATTAAATAAAGAATTCTAATTATAAAATAATACTTAAAAATAAATGTTTGGAATGGATTGAATGTTTGTAACCAAAAAAAATCGAGGAAAAAGTAATCTTTCCAATTGATTAAATCGATACTTTACGTTAATAATATCGATTTCATCATACGTTTAATAAGTATCGACATTTGGTCACATTTTTGCAGTTCTTTTTTACCACTTGGGCAAGGGCAAACGGTCGTCCGTCTGTGAAATAAAGTAAAATAATATATTGTTTGTGGGTATTTTGACATTTTTGTATGTGATAAATTATATTTTAAGATAAAATTCGAAGATTTTTCACACATTTACAATGAGACATATTGACGAGCATGTTTACTTTATTTATTCATCGACTAACATCTTAAAACTAAATTAAATATGTGTTAGAAAAAATCAGTAATAACAAAATCGAAAATTGAAGAAATTTTACATGAATTTTAATGTCTTCACAATAATTACTTACGATTTTCATATAGATTACTAGCAGTCGCTCGCGACTCCGTCCGCGCGAAAAAAAATCCTAATAAGTAGCCGGATCCGTTGAATTCTGGAGATACCTACAAACATCCATCCATCTATCTAGACATAAGCATTTATAATAGAAGTAAATAAATTTAGTTGTAAATATATATTGCAGTTAGTTTAATCTGTTGAAGAAAGATAAATCAAAGTAAATATTTGAAGTACCATTCGCTTGAATAATTGTTAACAATTACTCGGAACACTCACTTAAGTAAATGCTTTAAAAAAAAACTCAAAGACGCAACGAAACGGAACGTCTTCGAGGCCAGGGGAAGAATTGAATGAAATGTACATTATTAATTTCATTTAAAATTATTTCATAATTCTATTTACGACGACAGACAATAATTCTTATAAATTTTACTCATAAATTTAATTGTTTATTTTAAATTATTCATGTTTATTTGTTTGAAGTTTCTTACGTAATTTGGTAACTAATTTGGAACAGATTATACAACCTTTCTTATCAAAATACTATTTAATACAACGTCATGGACAAAGCCAAAACCAGTAAGATTTCTAGTAACTCTAAAAGCATATCTAAGTTAGAACTAAGTCAAAGTTAAGTATTAACCTCATTATTTAAGACAAAATAATACTTTATATTCCATTTGACTTGATATTAAGTTAATTAAATAGTTACTTAAATTATACTATTGTAATAAAACATGTACTAAGCAATTAAAACTAAGGTTGCTCCAACAGAAACCTCGCGTTATTATTACGAAAACCGAGACCTATCTATAAAAATGATCGAAAAAAACTCAACAGTTACTCTATAACTAACGATAACGCACGTTTTAACAATTAAAAAAAACATACCAAAAATGTTCCAATAAGTGTATAAACTCCAACAAAATCCGTCTCAGACACACATAGATCACAAATCTATTACACCGAAACACTTGACACTCGAGTGTAATTTACACTTTAACACTTCGCAATCGATATTTCTTAGTTAGTTACACGACCGGCGCACGCGCATGCTTAGCACCGACTGACGCAGTACACCTGTCATTTTAGAAACAATAGCAAAGATTAAGGCCGGCCGCATACGAGAGGCACCGATTATCCAACGGTGCGTGGCCGGTTTTTTTTTTGTTACATTATTAATATTATTGAGATTGACGTAACGTGATTTATGTGATAAAGGTTAAACAGATGGAACCGCTTTATCTTAGCACCTTACAATATCGCCATCCCTTTCTTTCTCTGTGAAAAAAAGAGATAGCATGTTCGTATACAAGTGTCAAGTCGTTTAAAATTCACTATAAATATTTCATGTTACAAGTCAGTTTTTATATTACAAAATAAACAAATAATCGTTGTTTTCGACTCGAAAATCAATGTATAAAACATATCGACATCCCTGTCTTCCATCTATAATAAAACAGAGATAACAATATGTTATAGACGCAGATTTTGCACACAGTAACTGTGAGTTTCTAAGACCTAAATCTCCGGTTTAAAAGAAATTGATATTTCTGTTTTTGTCAAATATAAAGAAAGGGATGTCAATATGTTTTAAATAGATATTTTTGTCTCAGAAACCCACGGTAATTGTTTTAACCAATGCAACCAAACCACGGACTTCAAACGTTTCTTGACATGACAATTTATACTTGAGTATAAACTTTTATTCTCCAAAAAGCTAAGATGACTGTCTTTTGACTATGTACTAGTGTTTAGACAATGGAAACGTACTATAACAATTTCTTAAAGTACTAAGCTATATCATTATAGTTTCGGTACAATAATGTACCAAATTTCCGTACCAATTTCATTGAATGTGGTATCATTATCCGAGATAATGTCATCGATCAATAACAATCAAAACAACATCAAAGTTACCTTAATGATGTACTTTATTTTGAAGTAATACGCTCTATATGATACGTATCTTGTCTTATTTGACATATTGATGATTATTACGATTGTAATTTACAATTTATATCACTGGTTTCTGAGACTAAAATCCATTTTCAAAACATATCGTCATCCCTGTCATTATCTTTAACGAATTTTGCTCTTAGAAACCAAGGAAATCTTACTAATATTATGAAAGCGAATGTAGGAATGGATCAATGGATGGATGTTTGTTAGAATGTATCTCCAGTACAGCTCTACGGAGCTCGATGATATTTTTCATACACGTAGAACAGAGCCTGGAATAACACATATTCTACTAAATAAGTTTTTAGTTCCGCGTGGACGGAGTCGCGGTCTACAGCTAGTATAATATAAAACAAAGACTTCTTGATCAACGGGAAGGATCTCTCAAATACAATGCAATGATTCAGATTTATGTTCACAAGTCAAACTCGAGCGTTGACCTTAGCTCATAGCATTGTGTTCAAAAAAATACGTATATAGGTTAGTTCATATTAATGCTTAACTTAGTGTTTTCATTACCAAAAGATCTGTATAAAACATCTTTAATATCTAACAAAATCGAAGATAAACATAGCACTAAATGATTTTGTTATTAACAAATAAATTTACCGTTGATTTCTTGTTTAAAAAATTTGACAAAACAGATATCACAAGGTATTTCCAAACCGCTACGACTTTTAGGGTTAATCAAGAAGCGAGCGTATAGCCATCTCAAAGGCTGGCAACGCATCTGCGGTTCCTCTGGTATTGCTGATGTCCATGAGCGTTGTTGAACACCTCGGTGTTCATGCTGCACGTTTGCCATCTTCTCTTATATAAAAAAGTTGTTTTAAACGGGGATTTTTGTCTTAGAAACTCACAGTTAGTCTTGTTTTGAATGGTTACTTTAATTGAATTCATATGAGCTATAGTAACTTGTTATTTAACATCGACTTAATTAAAAACAAGTGCGTTATAAAACTATATCAAAAACTTGCATGTAACTGGCGCTATCTACAACCAGTTTCAGAAGATGAAAAACTTACAATAAGCAACAAGCGAAAATAGTACTTATTACAAGGACATAAAGATTACAAATATACATTTTAAAATGTAGTAGTTATTTATGCAAATCTGAGTTATGCCTGTAGTACACAGTCGCGAAAGCGAACTTAAAGCGAGTTAACTCACGACACTCCAATATAAACATACGCAATTTTCTCTTTAATAAACTGCCTTTTAGTAGATCTAGTATGCCTTAAATTTTAACTGGAGGAACTCTCTGTATGAAAAATATCGTCATCCCTGTCATTATCTTTGACAAAACAGAGATAAAAATATGTTTTAATCGGAGATTTTAGTTACGACTACGTGCAAACGTGAGCGATAATATTATTGCCATCTCTATTCTATTTAAGAGAATATGAGGGATAGCAATATTTTAATTCAATTTAAAATATGGATATTCAGCTTTGGTATATTTCTGTCTCAACCGTATGCGACGTGCTTTATAGATTAGGCAATAGATGAACGTCAAATGTTCAAGACTTCTGTTCTTGGCTGATGAATTACCCACTAACATAATAAATTAGTCGACTAATACGATTTAATCATCGTAGCCAATATCAATTTTATTTTAGCATAACTAATTTACATTCGCTGTCAAAAAGTCCAGATTCGCGTGATTTTGGCTGCGTAATATGAAGAACGATGAAAGGTAAAGACTAATTTGTCAACAGGAATAAGAAAAGCCGATTCCATATTTTACGAGGTTCAATAGTTTTACAATAAGCCAACTTAGTTTAAATTATATTGATTACTTAGTCTAATATTAGTGTCGAAGGGTACATGGGAGAGAGAAAGAGATAGATTGCATGAAAGTTGTCATGATTAAGAAGGGACTGATTAGACGATGGTTGATAGGTTGATTTGATAGACCTAAAACTGGTGCGCCAACCTTACATAAGTGGGACAAGGACAAGGCGATGATGATTTAGTCTTGGAACGTGTTAAAACACTAGAAATATAATTAAAGGGCAATTTAAATCTATTGAATTTAGCATACAATATCGTACGAAAACCTTTACAGTCATTTTGTCGTAATGCTAACAAAAAGTGCACCGAACTGCATACACACGCCACGCGAAACTACTATTTGTTGGCGACAGAGGGCGCTACGATCACGCGATGTTGCACCACTGAATTATGTTTAACTTAATGACATATGAAGCTTTATTGAATTTTTAATTTGATAAAAATCGACAAGAAATAATATTGCATTATGTAAATTTAATTTTCACTCGACATGTACAAAACTTCATGGAGAAAAATACCTCAAAGAAAACTAATACTAACATTAAGATGTCGTAATGTCATCTTCTAAAATCATCATCATCAGCTCACTATATCCACTGAATAGTTCAAGTGTTAATCGACTTGCAATCTGCAGGTCCTGGGTTCGAATCCCGCCATGTACCAATGTGTTTTTCTATTTCCGAATAACATTTGTACATTTATCCGACGTTCTTACGGTTAAGGAAAGCATCGCGATCTGCACATATCTGATAAGAAAATTCAAAGATATGTGTGAAATCAACCAACCCACACTTGGCCTAGTCACCTCAAAATTAGGGAAGGCTCCGAGCCTCTCGTCAGAGGCGTATAGTAAGTTGATGATGATAAAAATTTCTACAAAAAAACTGTCAAATAACGCTATAAACCGTAAGTGAAAACGCCATATAGAGACAAAAACGTTTTCTCCACATTCACTGAACATTGCGGTAAGTTAGACCACAAACCGCATTATGTTAAACCCGTGTTAGTGGATAACATATCGATAATGTCTTCATAATAACTTATAACAGAACCAGGCTAATACGAACACGAACAGAAGAGAATTAATAATCGCACTTAATCGATGTTTTTCCTTCGAAAGTGATAGAGAAAAGTTGTTGCAAATTAAATTATTTAACGACAGATTATGTAAACGATGAAAGTGACTATTATTTATTATGTGAGTAGCTGTCGCCCGCGATTCCTTCCGCGTGGAATTAAAAAAAAACTTAATTAGTTCAATGCAATTATTCGAATTTATCTCACATTTTAAACCTTCCCTAGACCTCCACGAACATTTCAAAACCGAGATAAATTAAATCCGTTGAGTTCGGTTCTCGAGTTTTAGCGAGACTAACGAACAGCAATTGATATAAGTTTGTTTTTTAAATATGAAAAAGGGAAATTTTAAGATTATTTTAATGTGGTGTTTTCATACTGGCAAATGGACTCTACCGAAAACATGTTACCTATTTAAGTCGCATTGTTCGAATTTAAATAGTTATTCAGGCTCAGAAATTTAGACGTAAATAAGAATATTAAGGAACGTGGTAATGAAACCTGCAAATATCTGTGAAAAAAATCAAAAATATATGTAAAGTCAACCCGCACTGGGCTATGGTTGACAATGTCTTAGTCACCTAAACCTTGGGTATGTATAAGAGCCGATTAAGGCGAAACAATAGGAATAACCGTCTTACAAGAATTTACTCTTTTTTTTTAATATATCGTAAGGTGGCAAACGAGCGAGCGGCCACCTGAAATCGCTGAAATAGCGAAGTGACCGTTGCCCAAAGACATATGCAATTGCATATGCGTTGCCTACCATTGATCGACGGAGGAGAGGATGCACAGCAAGAAAATATTTTCCCTTCCCATGCATCCTCTCATCCTGAAAGTCCACTTCCACTTCCCATCCTTTTCTTATAAGAAAAAGGGAGGGAAGGAAAAGAGGACTAAATTAGGCTTCCGGGACGCACACTTAACAGACGAAACGCGGAATAACTTCCACTTCACGCCTGTCTTCTGTGTGGTCGTGGTATTTCACCGGGCGTGCCGGGCCGATTCGTGCGAAGATGTTAAAGCGGGCTCTACCACTGTTATTATTCTTATAGTCGAAAACACTTATTCATAAGTTACTTTAACAGATTCAATACCGACTATGCACCTTTATCCAATTTTACTTTAAATAGTATTGGCATTGTACATGTTAAAACTGTTCCAATATTGTTTTCTAACCTCGCTTAGACATTGCTACTATCACCGAAGTGTGTGTACAACAATATACATTGTGAACAAATGATATACATCTCGTCAGTCATATAGTTACAACAGTTCACGGTCTGCGGGCCACGACTCGTCGGAGCAAATAATTGTTAAAGTAATACAAGCCAACAGGCGTAGTTTGTGTATGACTTTATATTGCAAAATACTTATTTCAGAGACTAATATATTAAGCTGTCGCACGCGCCTCCGTACGCGCGGTATAAAAAAAAACTTAATTACTAGCCTATATGTTCTTCAAGACTATGTTCTATATGTATGCCAAATTATATCGATAACCGTTCTGGAGATTCCTTCGAACATCCATCCATCTAAACATTTGCATTTATAATATTAGTAAGAAGTAAGAATGAAGTCTTGGACACAGATGGATCGACATTAGAAGCAATTTCTCGATAAAATTTGGCATAGATAAAACAAATTCATTAATTTTCTTTTTTAAACGGATTCGTAGACGATAGTTTGTATTCATATAATTATATTTTACTAGCATCTGCTTGAGACTTCGTCAACGGAATTAAAAAAAATCTAGTTATAAAAATAACCTATGTCATCCAGGGATAGTATAGTTTTCCAACAGTGTGAGAAATTTTCAAATCGGTTCAGTAGTTTCGGAGCCTATTCAGGGAAAAAACAAATCTTTCCTCGTTATAATATTAGTATAGACTAACAAAAGCTCAGAGCATAGTTAAGAAGGCCACAAGATAATTTTTTAGATGTACCAACTCATCATCATCAGCTCACTATACGTCCCCACCGAGGGGCTCGGAGCTTACCCTAAGTTGAGGGTGATTAGGCCATAGTCAACCACGCTGGCCCAATGCAGGTTGGTTGTACCAATTCATGAGATATCAATTCTGAACTGTGCCACAGTTAATATTGTTAAATTGTAACAGTTTTTAATTTGTGTAATTGTTGTGTTATTCCTTTATACAGTTATACAACCTGCGCATACGCATCCCCTTTCCCTATGTCACGACAGGTGCGCAAACAGCTGCTGTAGGGTCGCCGCTCAACCGACAACAAGGTGACAGGTTCACGGCCTGTCGGAAATAGTAGAGTTCGGTTAGTAGTATATTATGTTGTCTATCTTCAATTTACTATCGACACCTGTCAGATTAAAAGATTTTTAGGTTATAATTTTGATCTTCGTAAAGTTTAATTTGTATCGAAATCTATGATGATAGAGTTCGAATTTTAAAAATCTTACTAACATTTTAATTATGAATTTTTGTATTGATGAACACATGTTTGAAGGTATCTTCAGAACGGCTGCATGGTACTCGCTGAAATTTGCTGCATATATATATATAGAACATAGTCTGGAAGAACACATAGGCAACTTACTATGTTTTTTTAAATCCGCACGAACGGAGTCGCATCTTATAATTGAATATTATGATAATTTCTTTATAAACTAATCTTTCTAGTACTACCTCACTCTATTCAACTGGCGAAATACATGCAAACCATCATTGTCTCTATCTTTTTCAAAAATAATAAAAGGGATAGTACTATGTTTTATACAATTTTAACATTGAAATACTTACTAATATTATAAATGAGAATATTTGGATGGATGGATGGATATTTGTTTAAAGATATATCGGGAATAAAACATTGTCTACCAATAAAGTTTTTTTTTAATTCCGCGCGGACGAAGTCGCGGGCGACAATTATCATTGTATAAATATAGGTAAAAAGATACATGTGTATAGCGTAATTTGTAAAAGAATGGAGTCGTATGTGTTGTTTAAATTCATCAAATCATTGTATTGTAGCTAAAGAATGGATTTCCATTATCGTACCAGTTCGTTCTATGATCGCGGTTCATACAAACATTAATCTTTACTTTACATTAATTTACAAAGGATTTGTTGTACGAAATTGTTAAAGAATTACTTCGTAGTCGATTTTTTATATTTATCGTTTTATTTTTGACAAACATCGTTTAATCAAGTCTAAATAGACTTACCGGGGATTTTTGAAACCAAAATCCCCGTTCAAAATATTTCGTTGCATCTGTCAAAGATGAAAGACAGGAGTGAAATTATATTTTATACAGAGATTTTGGTCACGAAACTCACCATTACAAATGTAAGCATTTTTGTTAAAGAAAATTCCACGACATTGGTAGATACTGACATTTCTAAATAAAGAAAAAGACATAAGGCATTATTTTAATTCCTATTTAGGTAAAGGTATCCTATTTAAGTAAGGTAGGTATCGTAGGTAAAGCCGGTAAGGTGTACATACACATCCGAAGCGGCTTTACCGATTTTTATGAATTTTTATATGTATATTCAGTAGTCCTGAGAATCGCGACTATCTATTTTTTTCCGCGCGGACAGAGTCGCAGGCGACAGCTAGTAAATTAATGAATTTTATTAAAAATAAATGATTTTTTGAAAATATTATTTTTTCGGAATCGTATTTAGGACATCTTTAAAGAGGTAGTAAGTATAATTATTAAGTTACTAGAGTCTTTAGTTATTTAATATTTAAAACGTATTCACACTGGATGTTGAAATAAGCATACAATAGAAATAACATCTTTGATAAGAGCGTACACTGCGTGCTAAATGAAACTCGCATGAAAATGTTATTTGTTGAACGCACAAACGCATCTTAACTATGCGGGTTTACTATGAATGTAATGTGTAATTTTTTTTAACATTTATTTTTTTATTCCGAGTATTCATATGAAATAAATATATCAATGGAAATAGTGGCTTAATAAAACATTCGAGAAAGTTTCGATATGTTTCGATAAAAGTAGTAAATGGATACGTAAACTAGTTTGTAATGATTTGATATATAAATCGAAAAATATAATTACTTTCATAGCACCTACAGAATTTTAATAGCAAATATTTTTATTTGTTTTTTTATTTTAAATCTATCTTATTAGCATTTGGCTGTAAACATATTTCTTAGAATAGCGTTGGTAAAGCTATTGTCGGCCGCGGAGTGTCGGTCAGTAGTTGCAGTGGATTACCATAAAGTCGATAGCTTTGGTTGGAATTGTAGGTTGTGCATATCTTAAATCGAGACAGTACTAGGTTAATTCACGATAAAATGATTTTCGCTGACATTAGATTTCATTAGTATACGCTTAAATAGAATAATAATAGTTTTATTAATCGCAAATACTTGTCTTCTTCCTTAAAAGAAGGTCCTAGAACAACCGAGTCAATCGTCAAATGATTTTTCTTTTGACAGTTGACTGTTCTCAAAGACGAATAATGTGCAGAACTCAAATTAGGAACATATCTATCACAATAAATTAACATTAGGTGGCTGAATGCAACTCGACATAAGAATATATTTGGAATTCATTGTCGATAAATTTAGGCAGAGAAAAAGTTTGAATTTGTCCTTTCTTTATGTAGTCAGAATGTACTCCCTACACTTGTATAGCACGGCTGCCGGTGTTTCCGGCCGCGGCCGCGCGTGACGCCGCCGTCACGCACCGACGTCGAACAGCACGCCTCTGACCCCCCTGCACCCCACCCCCAACTCCTATAGCCCCACCACAACAATAACCTGAACAAATCCATAATATTTCAAACATTGTTTAAAAAAAACTTTGCCATACATAGTTAATTTTACTCTTGGGATGTTTTATACTTATTTATGGGAAGTTTGCTTCTTATAAATCTTAATAATTTACTAATTACCAATCATTCTTTACAACTTGACTCAACTTAAATCGATATTTGCGACTACAGACGTGGAACGCCATCTAGTTCCAAATTTTTAAAACTAAAAACACACTTTTTATTTTCTTTTCATAATCTTTGATTACTTGTTCAATTCAGCTCTTAAATAAAATCAGCTTTATGTGTAAATTACTTGTACCCTTATTAATAACACATATTATTATGTCAAGGCAACAACCATTCATTGTACAAAATCTGACCCCAACTAAATGACCCCTGTTATTAACGCGTTATTAATCTTTTGAATCAAATTTCCTTCGTAGTGGCAACGAAAGTGAATTTCGTGACCGAAATAGTCATCATTAACGTAGTCTCACTTGTACAATAAAAAAATTCCATCGAAAATTCTTTGAATCATAGCATTAAGCCATATCCTGTGCGTGTAAAGTCGTGAGCGTAATTGTTGTACGACAAAATATGCGGGAATATTTTTTTCATATTTAATACCTAAAGGCGACAAACGAGCAAAAAGCTACTAAGATTTGTCAAAACGACAGAGTGACATTAATCAACAGAGGGTGATGCACAGAAAGAGGAAATTTTACCCTGCTTTGCATGCCCTCCTTGGTGAAATCCACCTCTCCTTCCCATCTCTTTGGGCGGGGTTAAACGAGATATTATCAGATGTATTTATTATCTGCCAAAGACAATAATTTAAAAATTATTATAACCCTATGTGTTCTTCCAGACTATGTTCAACATCTATGGAATATTTCAGCGAGATCCATACAGTCGTTGTGGAGAGATCTTCAAACATCCATTTAAACATTCGGATTTATATTATTAAGATGTCTACGATACACATAAACTAATAATGTACTCAAAAAGTAACATATAAGTAATATATTTTGTATAAAACAAGGTCGGCAGTAGGTATATTTTTAATGGCAGTCAGTATCGTGCAAGCGGCATGTTTAGGTAATCTGCGATCGTTAGCTGCGATACTCAGATTGGCTCCTCGCGTGCGACGCCCGAGCGTTATATAACTCGGGGTCACTCCCACACGATCACCACTATGCTATACTGAATTTTCAGATTTTAAGTATTTTTAGGGTTCCGTACCTCGAAAGGAAAAACACGGAACCCTTATAGTCACTTTGTCGTCCGTCCGTATGTCTGTCAAGACCCTTTCTCTTAGGAACGCATGAAGGTATCAAACAGGATTTTGAGACAGCCCGCGACTCCGTCTGCGCGTGATTATTAGTTACTTAAAATAAATTTGAACTGTTTTTTTTTGCTTGTAACTTTTTCAAGGTTTTTTTTAAATTTGTTAAAGTGGTAAATTAGCAGCGGGAACTAGGAAATGACCCTTAACAACCAAGAACATCCGCAAGATAAGAGATTTGAGATGCCTTTAAATAAAAAGCGCTCTCTCTTCAAGAATGTTATAAATCAAACAATCGACATAATTAATTTATTATTTTTATTTTCAATTTTTATTTATACGAACCATCTAACTTCAGTATTGGCATCTTTACAAAATATAATAAACCCATTCATTAATGGAAGAATTACAAAAAAAAAAAAAAACAAATTATATTAATTTGGCAAATCCAAATTCACCTGAATAACAATTACAAAAAAATATATATATATATGTTTAAACTTCACATAAATGTTTATATAAAATATACATTTTTTACAAAAAATGTAACATTACATACACTAAGTATTTACTACGATGCTTTTTGTTATATATAAAAAAAAAACAAATATTTAACATCGACTTAATTGTAATTACATGTATATAAAATAGTCAAAATCAGAATACGAAGCGTCACTTAATCTCATATTATGTACAATTTCACTTATTCTCTATATATTAATATTTTACATAATGTACACTAAACTAAGGCTATAGCCCGCCTTCGATTGAGATAGTTCACTAACAACCGATCAGTACAAAATTTTTCAGATCCTAACAATTCACGGAATAAATCAATTATTTCCAAATACAATGTATGGGACAAACATATTAAGAATATCCTCAATTACTAAATAACTTTTTTTTATTTGATATTTGATTTTAAATGAGGAATATTCCAGAATAATTTTGATAGATATTAATCTTACTAATATTATAAATGCGAATGGTTTGATGGAAGTTTGTTTTTATCAACTATCTATGAATAAAAACTTTTTTTTTAATAAAATTGTTTAAATAAATAAAGAACCTATATTATGAAATTATTCAAACTTTCGTGAGATATTATACTAAACTGATATATAAACACGGCTAAACACTCACGTATATACGTCCGGTGGCGTAATCCAACAGTGAGTTGAGGGCCGCGTCCGCGAAATAATACCAGTACTACATTCATCTTGATGAAGGGCCCCCGATGGGCTCGAAACTAGTCGGTGCCGCCACCGGACGAATATACGTGAGTGTTTAGTCGTGTTTATATATCAGTTTAACCTATGTTATTATTTGCATTATATTATTATAATAAACTAGTTGACGCCCGCGACTCAGTTCGAGTGAAATAAAAACTTGATTTGTCAATGTGTTCTTCCAGACTATGCTTTACATGTATGTAACATTTCTGCGAGATCCGTTCTGCAGATACATTCTAATATCCATCCATCCAAACAATCGCATTTATAATATTAGTAAGTAACATTCTAACAAAATGCTCTTATATGTCACATACAGATTTTTTAATGAGGAATGAAATACATTTTCAAAGATTTTTAGGTACGATATAAAATCCAAAGGAAAGAACATAGAATATAAATTAAAATATAAATAATAACCGTGGGTTTCTGAGACTAAATTCCTCGTTTAAAATACATCGCTATCTCTGTTTTATCAAAGATAATGACAGGAATGAAGATATATTTTATACAGAGATATTGATCAGAAACCCACGGTTAATTAACATGTATGTTTCAATATTTGTATTTCTGATATTCAGAGATGTTTTCTTTGTAACTTAACAAACTCACTGTTTTTTTTTTAATGAAGTCTTTGACTGTAGGTTTCCGAGATCAAGTCTCTGTATAAAATATATCGTAATTCTTGTTATTATCTTTGAAAAAAACAGAGGAAACAATTTATTTAAACAAATGTTGGTCTCAGAAACTCAAAGTAAATGTGGAAATAATGTAATTTGGATATTTTTTTATTCTTTCGTGCTTTATCGTACCCAAAATGAGACTGTTCAGAGCCTTTATGTACAAAGCGATCTCTTTTTGGCCATCTTCAAGTTCTACTTATTCGGTGGATTTATAAAAAGAAAAATTAGTTAAAACTGAATTAAACTGACTATTCCGGTGGGTCACCACTTACTATGGTTTTTACGTATTTTTATTTACAAACAAAGAAAAAAAGATGTAACCAATCGATTGTGAATTACGTATTTATAATATCACTAGGCAAATTATAAACACTCAAAATATATGAAAAAATCTACAATTTTACGATTGTCGGATGAACTTAGATATCCTAGTCAGTTTATAAAATGTCTAGTCAGATTATAAAATAACAAAATCCACAATCGTTCGGTGACAGAAATGTCACATTCCCCACTCAACTAGTTTCTAATTACGTTTAAATGTTTGGCATAATATTTTGTGACTCCATACAAGTACCCTAACGTGCTGCATGCCACACTATGCCACACTATGCCACTCTATGGCACAAAAGGCGTTCCTAAGGCACCGATATGTTAAGGCACTATACTTTTGTACATATAAAATTGATCATATAAAAACATTTATATCAAAAATACAAAATATATTATCGTGTTTTATATAAAAACCGAGAATTTTGGTTATTCCAAATCAAACACGACTTTTTCAAAGATATATGGCACTCTATTTGCACATAAGAGTACTGACATTACAAAAAAAAACTTCATATAATTACGTAATTATAGAAAATTAAGACTGTATTTAATTTTTGAGAATAAAAACTCATAGTTTAATGCAATTTTGAATATTTTTCGTCAGTCTTAAATACAAGAAATCTCATAAGGCGAATAAATCACAGATATTTGCGATTTTCAAAATGTGCCATTTTTTTTAATATAAATTAAGTCATTTAACTATATAAGAAGTTTGTGAGTCATTATATCAAAGCAAATAAACAAGCAATTTAAAATAACAATAAACCAAAATAAAAAAAATGTTTTTTTTTTTATTTTGGGTCTTCGGTACATTTTACTTTTAATAAAAAAATATAAAACCAGAGACTAACATAGATTAAAAAAGACCATAAATTTTCTATAGATTATATAGACCATAGATTATAGTCTATTGTATAGCATAGACAATAACGACTCACAACCTCCTTGCCCACTCAGACTTGAACTCCGAGCACTCTATCCACAACGAAATCATATCTAATCTCTTCTTTTTCTTTCTCTTCTGTCTTCAGATTGTCTGCTGGAAGATTCTCGAAGTGGGGTTCAGGGTTCAAACATGGGTTTTTGCATTCGACCACCTGCTCGCTAGTATCAGAGGTCTGGTTTGGTTCTCTTCTTAGTTCGTAGGAGGTCTTAGACGACCTGCCGTCAGGAGTCCGTCTCTCTTCAAGGTCACCTTCCCACTCCTCTCCGGAGAGGTCGCCCTCCTCGTCAGGCGGGATCGGGATGACGCTCTTTGTTCGTGTGAAGAATGCCATCTTTTCCCTTTAATGAAAATTATTTGTTAGTATAATGAATTATGATATTTAACACGGACAAATTAACCGCAGGAACGTAGATCTTTTGAACCAAATAACATCGATCATAATTGTTAGAAGTTTAATTTCTATAAGAATTTAACTAACGTAACTGTGAGATTTTTTCGATTATTAAAAAAAAGTAATCAAAAGTATTAAAAATTAACTTCTTTCTAAAGAAAATTTGAAAGTGTTAGGTAAATCTTTTTGGCGGTTCAAGGTCGTTGCGTGAAACGCTAATGCCTCACCTCCGCTCGTGTCCAAATGTCATGCAAACTGTGTCAGGAGCGTGCCAAATGGAAGTGTATGGTCTCCTACCTATTTGGGTTAGGGGCGTGAGTTATGGTGTATACTTACTTAAATGTGACGAGGTCAGGTCTCTTGGCGCGACGCAGACGGTAGATCTCGCGCGCGGTCTTGTGCAGCAGCCGGGGCGGGTCGCGGGGCGCCACCAGTCTGCCCAGCGCCTCGTCCCGCGCCGCCCACCGCGCCACGCCCGCGTCGCCTCCGCTACACGCCTCCTCCAGCCTGCACCACACAGTTATATTATAAACTCACGCTTTGTTAATTAAATTAATTATCGATTGTTTACATTAAACATGCCTGACAAGTTTTTAATTTTTAGCTTTGGCTTTGAACTATTTTAACTTCTTTATAATACTAGCTGTGGCCTGCGATTTCGTGCGCACGGAATTAAAAAAAACTTAATTAGTAACCTATGTGTTCTTCCAGACTATGTTCAACATATATCCCAAATTTTATCAAGATCCGTTGAGCTGCTGTGGAGATACCTTCAAACAAACATCCGTCCATCCATACATTCGCATTATTTGTAAGAAGTAGGATTCTTGTCTACCGTTTTGTATCGAATACATATAAATTAACTTTCACATATTTAAGTTTACTTACATGTGATTTTTAAACAGTTTTTATTCACATTAGTACAGATATTTAGAAGTTCTTGTAATATACCTCTTCTTGAGCTGTGCGAGTGTGGCTATCTCCGCCCTGAGGTCTGCGAGGCGAGCGTGCTGCGCGCGCAGGTCCAGCGTCAGGTCCAGGGAGGTGCGCGCGCCTCCTCCGCCTCCCCCGCGAGACGCACGACCACCTCGCACGCGACCCCATCTACACAACACATGGATACAGTTCAATAATAATATAGACAGAATTACTGAAACAAAATATTTTTTTTAATAAAAATCAATGTAAAAACTAACAATTCTAATTGTGAATGTCGATATTTTATTAATTTCTATTATATATTTAATTTAGATATGATTGCCAATAGTAATGTATTGCAGAATAATACATAATGCCTTTTAAGGGAAAAGTTACTGATCTATATAAATAGATAGATGATTGCTTGGATATGACAATTTTTGTTTTGGTCCGATTTGACTCGCCTGTTTGTGTTACGTGATAATTAATTCTATCTATATTATTACTTCCAATCTACACCATCGCTAGAAATCATCAGCTTCAAAATGGCGGAAATGAAATACGCACAGAATACTTTGTCTTATAGCCAGTCTTATTATAGAGAAAATAGATTGACATAATGCTAACACCATACCTGAGAGACCTGCGCTCGCGCACGCTCCTGTCGAAGGGTATGCGGGCGGGAGGCTGCAGGGAGCCGCGCCGCGCGTACTGCACCATTGACGAGTCTGACTCTGAACGGTTCAATCTGAAATTATACATCATTAATTAACATTTTTAATAGAAACTAGAGGTCACTCGTTACTTCGTTAGCGGAAATTTAACATGGCCGCGTGCATAAGCTATCTTCCCATCAAAGTATTGTCAGAATCGGTCCACCCGTTCCGGAGATTATCCTGAACAAACGCGGCCTTCCATACATACATATTTTAAATACATAAAAATTACTATTTCGTTATTAACTGCTCAAATATAACATATAAACGATATTACATATAGACAACAATTTAATTAATATTCATAGATAGATTAGATAAAAATTCTACCTTAGTAAAGTTAGAAGTCTAGATTTTTAGAATAGCTAATGATTATAATACTGGACTGTCCTATAACCATGGGCTTTCACTGAATCAATTTTGACAATGTAATCCCACAAACTTAGGATAGATATTTAAAGTAAAATGATGATTTGAAACGAACCTGCAAATATAATGTCCTTTGCCGATGCTCTGCGGTTGTGGTGAAAATGTCTGAGACCGCTTTATTGTTGCTAAAGGCTCTTCACTGCTTGCATTTGCTTGTTGACTTTTTCTAAAAAAAAAAATAACATAATTAAATAGTAATATTTTAAAAGAAGTTACCGCCTTACTCAGAGTCCCTAATGGGTCAAAATCGAAATTAAGGAGATAATTTAAGACTTAATGCAAATAGACTAGACTAAAAAACTAGTGCAATTATTGATTCTTTTATAACAGAAGGGGGCAAACGAGCAGCGGGAACACCGAGGTGTTCAACGACGCCCATGGACATGAGCAATACCAGAGGAACCGCAGGTGCGGCCTTTGAGGTGGTGATAAGCTCTATTGATTTAATTTTGTTTTTAAAAGATATATTATAAAGATATTTTCAATTGAAAACACACATACAAATTCATACATCCACATTGTGCTAACATGCATTTCATGCTGTAACATGCTTTTTGTGATAATTATGGCTACTAAAACATCAAATATACCCATGATTATCTTATTTCAATACTAGTTAACACGACTCTGTGTGCGCAGAATTAAAAAAATAAGTAGCTTCTTCCAGATTATGTTCTACATCTATGCCAATTTCATCGAGATCCGTTGATCCGTTCCGGAGATACCTTCTAACAAACATCCATGCATCTTAACATTCGCATTTATAATATTGGATATGTCGATTCAATTTAGTATTGATATAAAACATAGTCTGGAAGAACACATAGGCTAGTTATTTTTTTAATTCTGCGCCGACGAAGTCGCGGGTAAAAGCTATTTAAACTGAATTACAAAATAATTAAGACATTTTTATCTAACAATTTAACATTACCATTGGTATACTGTTTTTTTGTAATTTATATATTTTAGTTCAATGTAACATAATAACACGTAGTAACTAGCGCCATCTATACCATAGAAATGTCTATGGTATATGTCTATGGTAGAAAAACATTTTATTATCTGTGCAATCAAAAATGACAGTTGGTTATAATCTAACACATTGTTTTAATAATTTTTCTTCATAACAAACATTTTTATTTATAAATGTCGTATTTAAAGTAATACATGTCTCTATATTACATACAGACAATGTAATTTTTTAGGTATAGATTAATTTTATCTACGTCCTTAGCTAATCTACTTATATATATCTAGCAAATAAATAAAATATAATATTATTATAAATTATAGATAGATTAGCAGCCATAACACAAAAATGTAGTTAAATTAGCAAATAATATGAAAGCGCACACAACACAATGTAAACATACCTATTTATATATTTATAAGCTATGTACAGATATTGTAGGGTTTATATTATTTTTGTAAAGCCGTGTCCTCGTGCGGCCGGCCGTCCGCCGCGCGCCGCAAGCTCTTTATGTATCTGTCACCAAACATATGCCACTTATGTACTCCTTTATATACAACTAGCTGCCGCCCGCGACTCCGTCCGCGCGGAGTTTAAAACATTATTAGTCTAAGTGTTCCAAATAACATCGAGATACTTTCAGCGGTTTTGGAAATACATTCAAATAAACATCCACCCATGTGAACATTCGCATTTATAATATTAGTAAGATAAGGTGCCAAACAAGCAACCTGAATTCGCTGAAATAGCGAAGCGACCGCTGCTTATAGACAACAGCAATTGCAGATGCGTTGTCTACAGTGATCTTTATAAATGGACTGACTGTAAGTAGTTTTTTTTGTGGCCATTTGAATTTCGCCATTTCGGCGCTGATAAAAGGAGCAACAAAAAGGTCGCCTTAATAAAAATAATCGGAATGAAAACCACATTTAACCACATTTTTTGACGTAACTGTGTTTAAATTCGCGATACATATTGCTATCCCACTCATTATCTTTGAAATAAGAGAGACGACAAATATAAGAGCTGAATAACACGGTTATAACAATATACGTTACAATAATGAATGTTACTGTGTAAAAATTATTAATACATTTTTGGATGAAAATGTGTACATAAAAATAGAAAGAAGTAATCATCCCTTAGATTATATACCATATAATAGATTGTTTCCCGTTGGGCCAATCGGCCTTTCGATCAATCGGTCCAGTAGAAAAAACCCCATAGAATCAGACTGATAAGATTTATATTTCATTCTATGATCTCAATCGGCTTCATCGGTAAAAATCCTTGTGGGCCGATTCATCGATTGGCCAATCGGCCCAACGGGAAACATCTAATATGTAATAAATAGAACCCGTTGGAATAAATATAAAAACCCAACCTGTTGCCTTTCACCAAGAAAATCCCAAACCCAACACCTTAAATAACACAGTCATATTATAAACTAACGATGTTAGCTTGTAAGAAGCGAAGATAAACTAACCGTCTATGCAGCTGTCTCGCTCCCTCCGGACAGAAGTTGCATTCTGTGTTTGTCTCTTTCTCTGCTGTGGTGGGGTGAAGGAATTCCTCTTCCAGTGCGATATCCTCTTCAGGAATGTAGTCCTCGAATGAATCCTCTTCCACTATCTGAAAAGTTAGAAATTATAAACAACATTTTTTTTATATTATAAGGCAGTAAATGAAAGACCACATGAAATCGCTGAAACAGTGAAGCAACAGCTGCTTAAAGCAATCTGCAATTTCATATGCGTTGCCTAACTTTAATCGACGGAGGATGGGATGCACAAGGAGATATTTTCTCTTCCTCCTTCAAATTAGTTTTGCCTTTCCGGCTTTTGTTTAAAAATAGGCCTAAAATTAGGCCTAATTAATATAAGTGATTCTAACTCAACAGATTTTTTTTATTATGACATACTAGTATATTTGAATACTAATAAAATACGGGACATTTTAAATAGTGTTATAATGTATATTATTTAAAAATGTCATACCTGATTCAGCGGTTCTCTGGATTCGTCGTCCTCCGAGGCAGAGTTGTCTCCACAGTCCACATTGCACTCCGCACTCGTCATACTCTCCGGACCTACGGAAATATATATTTTATTTATATATCACACCACTGTATACCAAAACACAGTTATTTAAACAATCATGTCATCAAGCTTCATTTAGCCGTTTTGGAGTTACCTTCTAACATATCCATCCATCTTACTTATCTTATAAATGCAAAATGTTTGGATGTATGGATGGATGCTTAAGGAAATTTTAATGAATTTGCAAAAGAGCATAGTCTGGAAGAACACATAGGTTATTTTTTTTAATACCGCGCGAACGGAATCGCGCGCGAAAGTTAGTCTATTATATATCCAAACTTTCGCATTTATAATATTAACAAAAATTACCGTGGGTTTCTGAGACGTCCGTTTAGAGCATATTGTTATATCTGTATCATATGTTTTTACAGAGATTTTGGTCTCAAAAACCTATGGTAAATAAAATATAATTCTTCTAGAACATTCCAAAGTAACACTTTAAGCAAGAAATACAACTGACCTCTATTCCTTGTAAGAGTTGATGTCTGCGAGGAGATGACAGTAGACTCATCTGAACTCTCATCTCTTCGCATGCTGCGGAAGCTGAGCACATTGTACCACTTCTGAGACACGGTGTCCGCGTCGAAGTCTGCTAGGCTCACTTGTGCACAACCCTGCAAAGGAAATACAACTTTAATGCACGTAGTAATAAGGTTCATTGTTGATATGATGTGGTGAAGTCAGAAAATAATCGCTCTCGCCTTGTTTTTGTTCACATGGCACTCAAGACTTTCGCCGAATACTCGAATTTGGCTAGTTATCATCATAATATAGATATCTAAATGTTTTTTTACAAGTATTTCAACAATGAAAACTCTTATTTATCAGCATAGATACACTGTCTTTTGGTTTTTCAAATACCAGGCTAGCATAAGTAACATGGTTAACCTCACAGAAAGCAAATATCTCCAGGAGTATAGCTGCAACTGTTCTTTTTAAAATCGTAGTTCATCATCAGCTCATCATTCCCACTGAGGGGAACGTAGCCTACCCTAAGTTAGTGACATGACACAAATCTTTAAATTTCTTCTCAAATATGTACTTGTTGCCGTAAAAACTTTCGTAAATAAAAAAAAAACATTGGTACATGGCGGGATTCGAACCCACGACCTGTAGATTACAAATCGAGTTTTTAACCCCTGAGCCAATGCTCGTTGTAACGACGCTAATTGTATTAGTTTAAATGGTATTTAAGTGCCATTTAAGTAACTGTGGGAGGTATGGAACAAGTTCACGAAACGGTAGCGAAGTACCAGGATAACATAAATACTAACGAGACATTCAGTGCCGGCGGTGAGGTTGAGCTGCAGTGTGGCGGCGCGCAGTGCACGGTGTCCGAGTGAGGCACGCTGCAGCTTGCGCCAGGCTAGTGTTGTGCCGCGCCACGCCAGCGCCGCCGTACCGAATGCCACGCCCCCACCACCGCCCACCACTAACGCGCCGCGGACACCACTACACAAACACATACCAAAATTATATAATCAATCAATTAATTACCACTTTTACACATTATAAGTTAGAATCCTTTAGCGAGAATGGTTTCGTAACAAAGTCAAGTGTCAGAATGATTAGTGAGGGGACATAAATGTCGACATTTTAAGGCTAGTGTTGCGCCAGTACACCGGCACTTTGTCGGATTTTCTTCCTAACACTACAATAAATGTTATCCTAGTTAGAGAGCCAAGGTAATATTGATAGCGTAAAAAACTTTCTTAACGGAAAAAAATATTCGATAATGTAATCGTTGGTTTCCGAGATCAAAGAAATCTGTATAAAACATACCGTCATTCCTCTCATTACCTTTGACAAAACAGAAATAGAACATACCATGTTCTAAATTTGGGTTTTGGTTTCAGAAATCATCGGTAAGAATATTAAACTTTAGCTTTGTATAGAACATTGAAATCAACTAAATTAAGAATATTTTTTATCTTGGTACTAAATATCAAAATTACTTGTTACTTGCATAATAGCAACTCGCAAGCTCTTTGTCTAAAATGACATTCGAAAAATAACGAAATAAGAATAAACATCGTACATAGATGAAGATATAAAATTAAAAAAGTATTAAATAAAAAAAAATACTGACACTTCAGTGCCCATGTCGATGTAGAGGGCGTGCAGGTTGCGAGCTCTCAGTATGCCGATCTCCAGCGCGCTCTCGTCCGGACAGTAGCGCAATTTGATTTCAATTTGTGCACTGTTCACTGTAATTATAAAATTAATAAATAATAAGCACAATTATATAAAAAAAACATTGGTCCGACTCGAAGGACCATTTTTTTATATTTTGTATTCAGTTTATGTGTTTACATCTTATAAAATCTATATTAATATGATAATAAAATATGAAATTAGCTCCGAAAGTACTGAACCGATTTGAAAAATTATTCACTGTTGCTGAACTAAATTTAATTTAGTTTTTTTTAAATTCCGCTAGTAATAAATAAAAGACTATACCGGCGTTAGAAGCGTCTCCGCCTTGCGCCGCCTCGAAGACCCCGGAGTCTCCCGCCACCGACTCGTCGCTCACTGCCGCTGACACTGATCTAGTGTTTGTACCTGGAACATTACATTCTTATATCAATCTTTTTATCATAACAGGGGTAGACAGACTCAAAGATAGTTTATTGATGAGTAACTTTGTAAATTATTAAGTTATGTTATTGTAACTTACCACTAGAAGAGGGAGTTCTGGGCGAGAGCGGTGGTGGGGGTGTCTCTGATATGGGTGACAAGGGTTCTCCCGGCCGGCCTGGACCTTGCAGCTGTACTGGGACTGTTACAAAATTTATATTAATTTTACTTTGACTGAGAAATTGATGCAAATAAAAAGTATCCTTGCTCGAAGGACCATTTAACTGGTTAATTATAAAGATAGATGGCGCTGTAATAAAAACATACGAACCCTCATCTAATTATATTAAATATGAGAATGTAAACTGATTTGAGAGATGTTACTCACTGGTGGCAAGTCCTGTGACCTCATTGAGTCCAGTAGCGACACCTATTCTCATCTCCGCTAACTTTTCCTCTAGTTCTCTCTGCTGCCGCCTTTGTCTTTCGACCTGGAAATTACATATTAATTGAATAAGAACGTTTCCAACAAATTACCTCTCAAATTAAGTAAGAATCACTTTATCATAAATTTGGTATCATTGGTTACATAATCAGTTCTTTAGTATTCATTTGCGGTATTAAAACTACCCTAACCGTTGGTTTCTGAGACCAAAAAAATCAACAACATCAAGACAAATAAAAAATATTGTCATCCTCATAACACAAAAATATAATTTAAAAGGGTATTTTGGCCTCAGAAACCCACGATTAGTAACCAATTGACGACGAAGCAAGTTAGCGATGTTATCTATTTGTATACAAAAGTTAGATATTTGGAACAGGGTTTGCTTGTGTGTGTGGTTACCTGTGTGTAGGAGGGCGGCGGCGGAGGGCTGGCGGAGGACAGGCTGCTTCGAGGAGAGAGGGAAGGTTGCGAGGCGGAGCTGCCGGCCGGCGTCACACTGCCGCAAGGGTAGCTGGTGCCTCGCAGAAGTCTGTAGAAACCAAAAATCTGTTTATACGTCCTTCTCTACATTATGACCTAGTCAGCAAACTAGGGTACACTCAGAGTCTTCCTGAAGAGACATGTAGAAGTTGATAATAATAGCTTGATGTATTTGTAACTCTAATAGCATAATGTATAAGAGGAGTATTTAAAAACATTTTTTTAAGGTGGCAAACGAGCAAGCAGCCATTTAAATTTGCAGAAATAGCGAAACGCTACCCACAGATATCCAAAATTGCAAATTCCAATCGATAGAGAAGAAGACGCACAAAAAGATCCTATGTGACCACTCTTCAGTCAGATCTACTTCCCCTTCCAATTCTAGCCTTATAAGAAAAGGGTAGGAAAGAAAAAAGGTGTCTATAAGGCCTGCGGTACGCACAAATTTGCTATGAAGCATAACTAAAAAAAACTTTAGTTAGAAGCAGGAACATGAAGTGCCATAATTTGAATTCGCTGAAAATTGTACTCTACATTAAAGAAACAAGATGTTTTTTTGCTTACCTTTCAACTCTCCGATGTAAATCAACCATATCGATTGGTTTGTCCGTTTGTAGCGAACTTGCGATTTGCGGTCCTCCGTATATATCGGTGAAACTGATCCCAGAACTTAAGGACCCCTTGCTACTTGCTGTTGACAAAGAGCCTAAGCTGGAACTACTCGACACTGACAAGGTACTAGCTGACAATGTCTTTAGTTGACCTTCCAACGTTGTCATTGAAGTCAACGCGTCTTTTAACTGTTGTAGAAGTAATTGTTTCTCTTCGTGAAGCTTCAATCTATCCGCTATACATTTATTGGACATTTCGAAAGCATTTTTCAAGTCTTGTTCCAACTTTTTACATTCAATTTGGATATCAGTCATTTCTTGTTTAGATCTAGTCCGTGGAGTTATACTTCGTAGTTCTCTTAGCAACTGCTCCTTCTCTTGGAAGAGTAGGAGACGGTCTTTATCCGATTCCGCTTGTCCGGGTTGTACTTTGTCCTCTAAATCGGCTAACTGTTGCTGTATTTGTTGAATTCTTTTCCTTGCTTCATCATATTGTAGGCGAACCCGCGCCATTTCTGCTAGCCTAGTACCTATGGGTACTAAATCCGCGCACAGATCCGTTTGGGACGCTGTACTTAACTTCTCCTGTGGGAGACTTAATGTTGACAGATCAGGTGAAGCTTCACCCAGTTGGAGACGAGTTAAATCATCTTTGAGCTTAGCTAGAGACTGCATGAGATCTGCCTTTTCTTTCTCGCCTGAAGTTAACGATTTCTGTATATTCTTCAGTTCCGTCATAATAGCTTGAGCCTCTGTTATATTGTAGCATCCCTGTTGAGAGCTTAATTTTTGTTCCACTCTGTAAATATGAAAACATAGTCTTAAAAATCTTTGCAACAAAGCATCGTAAACTACAGTATATTATATTTCGTCCTTTGAGCTCAACTTAAACAACTCTGTTCATGTTAAACAACTCTGGTTATAACTAAAGATGTGTACTAACTCAGCAAGTGTATCAACGCCGCGTCGTGCACTGGCGACTTCTGCGCGCGCTTGCCTTAGCTCCTTTCGGAGTTGAGCGACCCTGCCTCGAGCTTGTGACACCTCCGTTCGCAATACTTCGGGATCGTGACGAGAAGTTGTCGACGTCGTCGTCATTGATGTTGTCGATGAACATACTGCAATAGGAAAACATTAATTTGTAGCAAACGAGCGGCAGGAACACAGAGGTGATCAACGACACCCATGGGACTCTACAACACCAGAGGAACTGCACATGAGTTGCCGCCGTTTGAAGAAATGGTATGCTTGCTGCTTGAAGGACTCTAAGTCAGTCCCATTAAAATTATAGTACAAGAGACTGACAAGAGACTGTGAGAGGTCGATATTTACCAATCAAACTGATTGGCAGTCGCCAGCGACGTAGCCTGTGTTCTTCTATACTATGTACTACATCCATGCCAATTTTTGATCCATTGATCCATCCATCTATATATCTAAACTTTAGCATTTATTATATTAGTAAAGTAAGATTAATAAACACTCCTTTAACTTGCCTAGATAGTAAAACGGTTCCATGAATAAACTTCGCACTAGTATGTTAGATAAAAAAATGTTAAACGCGTACTAAAAGGTATTTGAAGAATATCACCACATTACTTAATCACAAAGGAATGCAGTTCCTCGTCAAACTGCTACAAACGTTATAAAAGTTTACTTTTAGGCCAATTCTTTTGATTGAGACCCAAAATAAGAAACAGGAAAATATAAAACTTAACAATGACCCATGGAAGGGTTACACCTTGACATTTTTTTGATATTAAAATCGTATTTCTTTATATATCTTGCATACTTCTTACTAATATTATAAATGCGAATATTTAGATGGGTGGATGTTTGTTTAAAGGTATCTCCAAAACGGCTGAACAGATCTCGTTAAAATTTGGCATAGATATAGAACATAGTCTGGAAGAACACAGGCTAATTAAGATTTTTTTTATTACTCGCGGACAGAGTCGCGGACAACAGCTAATTATGACATAAATGCCATGACAATTTAAAATATAATCAATGAACTCCAAATGTGTTTCTTATAATTTCTGATAGACTACTTACATTATGTAAAAACTTTTTTTAAACGGATTAAAAAAATCGCTTGTTCAAGTTCATAACTTTGCCGTGCTATTAAAGAATTTTCCGGTATAATACACATAAACCAGCAAATCTACATAGTATTGCATTCTTCCGAGTAACGAGAGACCGACATATTTTCGCGTAGCAGAATTCCATCACGGTTCGCAGTAATTATTAAATGCATCCTGAATCATTATTATAATAAATCAATACGCAATGATGACTTCATAATGGTATGGATTCATAAATAAATACGATGGATATATTGCATGATCGTTCGTTCTATCATTGCGATTGTACGAATGAATGGAAATTCAGTCATTCGTTGTTTGTGAATATTGTAAATAATTCAATTATTAGCAATCCAAATAAATCAAAACGTCGCAAACATCTTTATAAAATATTTTTTTTGAGGATTTTACACAAAACTCCGATAACGATTAAAAAAAGCATAGTATATGCTTCTCTTTCCCACCTTAACAGTTAGGTATATAAATAACAATGATAGTTATATACTCACGACTCGTCCTGGAAGCGGCGAGGGTGGACAGGGCGTTGTTCAAATGCTTGTACTCGTCCTGTGCGAGACATAACCTCTGCTTTTTCACATCGTACATCTCCCGTTTTGCCTGTGGACAATAAAAAGGAATTTAAAAAGAATCTTCAAGAAATTTCCAAATTACATTTTGTAACTTACAACCTGAGGGCTTAGTAACTCCATAGATATAAAAACATGTATGTAAACATGTAAATTTTTTTCCAAGGGTAATGAATGCCATCCGAAAATGTCAATACAAGTAATTCGACAGTGGAAACCCACAATAATATACTAGTACAATAAGTATAGTACGTAATATTAAATTGATTTTGATAAAGTGGAAATTTTATACAACAATTTCAACAATCTTTATAAACAGGAATGTAAGAAAAAAACCTTCTTTGAGCAAAGATTAAATCTCGCTTTTGGTTATAATTTTATTATTCGTCATTAATTTTTTGCTACCTATAATAACGCAGAGGCACCCACCCGTCGGAAATTACACCCGCGTCGGTTGGAATGTTATTTTTAATTATAATTAAGAAAAAAAAATGTAATATCCAAACTAGCCTTTGCGTTGCCTACCAAAACTATTTATGGATCACGAAAACAAACTGACGCAATAATAATTTATTGGTAACGTTGTGAAAAATCTACACTAAAGCAATGCTTAACTTACTATGAGTAAGACAAAAAGTGTTGAGATTTGATTAGATTCAAAGTTATAATATGTAATTGTTTATAATTTTAAAATGACTTCTTATATTGTTAAATTTAAACTTCCTAACCTTACTTTCACAGATTTAACTTTTAAAAAGTTAGATTTCTGTAAAATGTCGCTACAAAACGTATAGTTTTGAGTATTTCAAGTTTAATACTGTTATTGAAGGAAAATATAAGATTTCACACAAAAATTTATGAAGCGAATACATTACTTTTCACACATCTTTAAGATTTTTAAGAAATATACCGAAATGGAAAAACAAATGAAATCTTTATTCAAACTAAACAACATGAGAAATACGTGATATGACTTCTTTATGATTATAACATATAGGCCGGTCTTAAAACTGAAGGTTAACGTAATTAATACTTAATTCAATATTAGCACTCATAGACGTAATAATTGTATTATTACGACTAAAATGTATATGAAATTATTCTGTAATATTAACAAATTAAATTATTTATTTAGTAAATTCTATTTAAGTATTTAATTTAGAGAATAAAAAATACTAGCTGTTTTACCGTATCCGTCCGCGTGGATATATAAAAAAACAAATTAGTGTAGCCCAAACATCCATCCATCTAAACATTCTCATTTCTAATATTAGTAAGTTAAATAAAAACAACTTTTCAAGGCATAAATTCGAAAAAAAATGAATTAATAGTATCCTATGTCCGTCTCCTGGTTCTAAGCTACCTCCTCACCAATTTTCAGCCATATCAGTAAAGCCGTTCTTGAGTTATAAATAGTGTAACTAACACGACTTTCTTTTATATATATAGATTAGAATTTCCAAACATTTATTTCTTATTTAACATTAATTACTTTATGAAATAGTTAATTATTTATTATTATTTGAATTAATATTTAAAGTCAATGGCAAATCAAAGCGAATCGATGTTTAGTGTAGGTGTGATTGAAGAGGCCTCAGTTGCCTCGGTCAGTCGCGGCGATTCAGGTTCACGCGCCGGTTCGAAATTCATCGAGTCACCACCAAAATTAACGAGTCATTAGAGCGAAATTCCGCTGTTCAATTTTTTTTTGCGATGAACATAAATACAGTGGTACAATGAGCGACCACTTTTTGTATGGAATGCGTGCAAAAACACGACGGACACTGTACGCGTATATATCCTGTTCTGCTTCGAACGAATTCGTAATGTTTATTTAGTTACGAATTTTTATTTCATATTTAAGATTAAGAATATCTGATATAAACTGGCAAACAAAATTATTAAACGGTTAAAAGCTGGTAAATATTTACAGTGAATAGACGTAGTGATCCTGTGAGGCGTCCGGAGCTCTGAAGTCGGCTCCAAGTGTGCGGCGGACACTGTGGGAAGGTGCCATTCCTACTGAGAAGCTGCGTTGCTACGTAACCCTGACCCTCGTAGTAGGCCACCTCCGACACCGGCACCAATCGCACCTCAGCCGACCGTAGCTGCCGCACCGACAAGATATTCTCGTATATCGCCTCATCCTCCAGATTCTGACCCTCCGGACACAGTCGGTATCCGAACTCGCGGCTTATTTCATCTATGTTCGCGTACTCTGGATTCTTGCGCAACTCCTCCAGGTTCTGGTACTGAGGCTCCAGGACGCTCAGGCCGGGAGGCTGGGTTGTGGTGGGGCCCACTCTAACACCATATTCGCGCACCATGCGGGCGACGCGACCATCTTCTGGGCAAATAGCGTTGCGCGATATGCGCATGGCTGGCGGACCCGTGGAGGCGCGCGCTCGGAACGGCTCAGCGTCTTCGTCCGGGCCCGGGGGAGGCGGCTGGGACCACATGGCAAGAGCCCGCCGCGACCGACACATCTTAACCCCCAAAAGGGCGCGCGTCGACTGGCGAGTGCGGGCGCGCGGCGCCGCTCCGTCGGAATGCGCCCGCGCCGTCCAAAGAATGCAATCTCGGACGCATTTCGGAGGTCGATCTCTCCGCAGGGCCGCGGGCCGCGTCCCGGCCAGCGCCCATCTGTCGCAACGCAGCGCTAACGGACCCTGTCGCCGAGCCCCATGCCTGTGCTCCGTCTTCCAAACGCGAATCCTTCACGTTTACCGAATTATTACTACCATTGGGAGACAGATTAAACTTCACACAGAAAGTAATTAAAGGAACCATAATAATTAATATGCGTAATGCGTTTTATACGTAAATAAACAACGCATCGAGTCTATAAATAAGACTCACAAAAGACTTATAAATTTTATAATGATAAACCTGATTGAAAGACATTAAGGCATCGCCACACGGCGGTGTCGGAGGCGTACACCGTCAGAGGTGGAATGCAAAAAAGCAGTCAATTTCACATGTGTCCGTGCGATGCTCATTACGCACTGTGACAGTGAGATTTTCTCGGATTTTCCACATAATCGATTCACACGCCTTTGATAATGGAATGTACTGTGGTCGGTTTCAACGTCTGCTCTGGTATAAATGTAATGCGTGCTTGGTCCGGAATCGTTGCTCACGCATTCATAATCCAGGCCGGCATGCGATATGTGAATGACCGTGTGACGAAGCTTTACTTTTTGGTATTGCTCAATTGTTATAAACCAAGCATCATTACAATAGCAACTTTTTTTAACCGTCTTACTCTTGAATTCTTCCCAAAAAGTTTAACTAATACGTATTTATAAAAAGTCTAGCCATCATTTAGGAATTCAACAAAATGTTCATAAAAATTTCTAAATGCTGGCCGTATAGAAATTAATAACATAAAATATTCAGAAAACATTTTGGTCAGCTGCATTCCAGACTCGAATAGTCTCGAGAAAAGGTAGGTAAAGATTCAGGTAAAGTTAGAAATAGAGGCGTCTGCGTTCAACAAATGTTAACGCAATGGAATTCCCGAGTGACGTAAACAAGCATTTCCTGACCGTTATTTCAGCATTACTTGTTAAGGGTTAATGCTATTACAACTAACATTACTACCCAAGTAAAGTTAAATGTAATTTTTTTTAACTTTATACGTTCTAATAAAATTTAAGTATCTGTTATGTATCGAATAAAATCATATTTTGCGAACATGGTGTTTTTTTTGTGACTGATTGCCACTGTTTGCCTTGAGGAGGCATTTACAGCTTCACCGGCGAACATGGTGTGTACGGGTCGGTTATAACGAAATTCCAATTTTTGAATTTGTCGTCTGCCTGTCCGCCAATCTGCGTTTATTGCGAGTAACCTCTAAAACCACTGGACTGATTTAGACGAGACTTTTAGTGGAAGGTATTTCGACTAACTTAGCGTACTTTTTTTCTCTGCAGTAACTTTGGATGTACTATTTTTCTACTATAATTTCCCTCTGAAAAAGTCTTAAAGGCCTTCCATCACAAACCATCAAAAACGCAATATTCGAGGTATGGGTTGGTTAAGCAGTCCCTTAGTGTCTTTTGTGGCTATTTTAAATACTCAATGCGAGTTACCTACTAATATTTAATTTCTCCCAACTTTCTACCGACTCCCCCTACGACATAACGTTATAAAAGTAAAAAATTTGCCTGTCACAACATTTGTAGGCATTTTATAGTCGCATAAACAAAATCGGACAATAAAATAATAATAAAAACTGCTCGTAAATTAAAACCACTGGCCGTTTCCTAATACTTTAGTGAAATATCTTTTAAGATGTACGTTTGTAAGATATTATAAAATTTATTATAATGTATGCCGAGTTGTTTTACTAAAGTTATCTTCGTGATAAACAGGATTTCAATGTTTTTGAACTAGACTTGAAGAAAAAAGTTTTTATTGCCTCGTATTTTGTCTTCTTAGAAGTTAAGTTCGTGTTTAAAGGTTTAATGTTAAAAGTGTAAAGATTTGAAAGTATTTCTTTTTGTTCTACCTCGTGTTTTTTTTAATAATTATTTTCTTATTGCTGGAATCTGTATTGCCGTGGGGGTTTCGAGCTGCACATCTGCCTCCCCCAGACCGGTTACTTTTCGACTCATTCTACTCTACAACTGTCTCTTTCACTCGTATACAATACCATGGATACAGCCGTCTCATTCCCACTAGTGCATCCACGGACTAATTTTACGTTTTTTTTTCTTCGTTCGTCTATCTGTGAAACCCCCCATTCTTTGATAGTTGCTTTTGTTTAATAGCTTTACGACTTGCATAATAGAAAATGTTGTATAAAAATCTATTATCCGTCAAATAGTAGTTGTAAAAATATTTTATTACATCCTAAATAAGAACTGCGATTGTATTATTTCTTGGAATAGCAAAAAAAACGAGAATGAGTGAGCAAAACCTAATAATTTCTAAGAGAAACTTTCATTACGAAACAATAGGTTCAAATTAATACAACGCAATCGAAGACTTACAAATCTAGTTAATTCTATATACGTCTATTGAACGTATAGTTTTATTGTAATCGAATAAACAATAGTATATTTTAATATCTATCTGCCAGTATCTTCGGGACCTTGCCTAAAGGGACTCCTTTTAATAACATATTTTAGTGAATTATTCGGTTTTTTTTTATATTTTATTTTTTATCATAGTTTTAAGACTTGATGTAATCATAGAAATAAGGATGTAAATAAATTTTAGCATTCATTTTAATATTAAATCGACAAATTTTGACATTTTTATTTAACATTATGAATCGAGCTTTAATTTATCTACATCTAAATAGAATATTTATAATGTAATTTGTTGTGTATTTTTAACTAAAATAGTACACTTAACTATTGGTTGTATCGTCCTCGTTTTAATGTAGATTTACTACTCTAAAACGACATTTAGGGACTGTTTAAATAACCTCTAAACGCCCCAAATGTGGTAGTCATTTTGAAACAAAGTTTTAGCATTGACATTGAAAAGCGCGCGAAATCTAGAACATTCAAAAACCATAGAGTAGTTAGGACTAGATAAGACACATCCGAAAATTTGTGTGTGCCCTCTGGCGGGACGTTTAGTTTTTATTGCGTGGAGATGGCGATGGCGGGCAGCGGGCAGCGGGCCGATGCCAGCCCGACGCTTGGATGCGATTAAAATTCCTGAGATGCCTCTCGCCGTACCCCGCCGGAGCGGGGCCACAGACCATTTAATATACAGACAATATCTTTAATAAAAATATCGAACTTTCATTCTCAATGCAGTAATAAATATTGGCTTAAAATACGACTTCACTCTTGGAGCTGTAATAGGTCATATTCATATGATTTATTTCAAGTGAAATGGCTAAATATTTTAAAGTTACAAAGTTAGTCAAGACCGAGGAGATCAAGTCTTAATCTGGTAGCGAATTTAAGAGAATATCTTATAAGTAATAGATTCGTTACACTAGTATAGTTTAATATTTTCTTGTATATGTGGCGCCATCTATTATCACAATTTTAAAATATTTTTTATAGTTTAATTCTGTGTTTTTTTTAATTACAGCAAAAATGAGCAAAAATTGTCAGATTAAATAACTACGTATTAAAATAAAATGAAAATCAAAATTGTCATAAAAAATGTCACTTGCATTTTTCTAAGACTTATTCTATGTAAGATTCGGTCTTAAAGTGAAAACGCAATTTTTAATATAGCATGTTCTTAGAAGACGCGTGACAAACTAGTACACCGTCTGTGGAACCATGCATGGTCGGGAATCGAACCCGGAGTAACATTCGCCTTCAAATACCAACGTTCTAGAAAACTAAGCCACGACGACTCTATCAAACTTGACAAAAATATCGTAATATTCACCAAAATGGACTTATAAAAAAATCGCCAAACATTCATAACAAACATAGCTGATCTTCAAAGTCGTAAGCATCTCAATAACAAGAGTCAAATTTTAAATCAAAACAAACGACAAGGAAAATACAAAGACGAATAATACGCCGAAAAATTATTCATATTTCTTACACAGTCTAGCATTACACGCGATTATAACTCAGGGTTGCCAGAGAAAAAAAACTCGAGCATAATTAATACCTGGCAGCTAAACTTTAAAAGTCGTCAGTAAAAAAACAAAAATCCAATTTGCAGTATACAATTTTTACTTGAAACAACTGCTCCCCAGTACAGGAATAACGGACTTAAAATACCGGACACCTGGCAACCCTTCGAGAGGGAAAAGAGAAAAAGAAATAATAAAAAAAAGCACACGACAGAAGGCCGCGGCGGAGCGGCGCGGGCGCACGAAATGCGAGGCTTTACCTTTTCGTTTTTTACTCTCATATTCTTATTATTGGGCCCGACCGACCGCTCCCGGTGTTACGAGAGAGGAATGCGCCATAGACCTAAGCACACGTAGACGCGACACCACAGTTTTTTAACTACACATACATTTAATATTATAATTATTGTGTGAGTATGATTTATACAAGTAGAATTTAAAAAAACAACAAAGCATAAAAAACACAAATTATTAATTAATAATACACCAGGTACCACGATTAAATACGAAAACTTTTCAAAAGAGATTTTTGTAATTTAAAATTTTTGAATATATACGTATTTTAAGTAATTCTAATAATCCAAAACATACAAATAAATATTTATACAAAGAGCATTATCTTCTTATAATTCGTATACAATAATCCCATATGTAATGTATTTAAAAACCAAATCTCTTTCGTAATGTCACAGCTACCGTACAGCTTATTATAAATTCATATCGAGAGTTGTGACTATAATCAATACCATAAATATTTTTTTATAACCATCGCCTAGCACGTTGGAACTCTAATCGTTACCGGAGACTGTAATTGAAAAAAAAAACAAAAAATTCCCATCTATTTTTGAGGTTGAAATTGTTTTGTAGTAAAGGTTATGAAAATACTAGCTGTCACTCGCGATTCCGTCCGCGCGGTTTTAAGAAAAAAAGCTTTATAAGTAGCCGGTATGTTCTTCCAGATTGACTGTATATTAAATGTCAAATTCCATCAAGATCCGTTGAGCCGCTCTGGAGATACCTTCACACAAACAAACATCCATCCATCTAAACATTCACATTTACATTAGTAAGACAAGTAATCTCAAATGAATATTATGTGGGTTTCTACTATTGATAGATAAGTACAAAAACTCTCTCTATTTATGTGTTTTGTGCGAGTGTTTCAACAGTGAAAACCTACACTAATGTATTGTAACATCGACAGATGTTTTCCTTATTATATTTTTTACGATGAATTCTGCGTACCAATACTAGTAATAGTAAATATGAAGAGATCTACCTGCGTCCTTCAAAATGTAAACACTTATGGAATGCGGGTAAAAAAAAGGGAAATGTTCTCGTGAGAAATGATGTAAAAAAAACTGGGCATTCTTTGTCAGGGGGATGGGAATCGTGCGTTCCTGGTATTCGCGTGCCACGACACATTGTTGGTTATGGAAGATCTATTTTTATTGAATATCTATTTGTTATTGAATACTAGCTGTCGCTCGCGACTCTGTCGACGAGGTATTTAAAAAAAAACTTAATTAGTAGCCTATGTGTTCTTCTAGACTATGTTCTACAACTATGCCGAATTTCAGCGAAATCCGTTAAGACGTACCGGAGATACCTTCAAACAAACATCCATCTAAACATTCGCATTTATAATATTAGTAAGATAAGAAGTAAGAAGTAAGATAAGAAACATAGACATAATTTCAAATAATATTCAATATATTAATCATTGCTTTTATTCTCTTAGAAACATAACAAGATGTTTTTAAATATACGAAGCCAAATAAATGTTCAATATTTTTCGCATGTCATTTGCAAGTTTTTAAAACTATTATGTTTGTTTGCGTGTGGCACCAGACTGGGCGCCGGTCTTACGATCTGTCGTGACTTCAAATCCTTTCTGATCTGATTATCAAAGAACCGTGTCAACTAAATGGTTAAGCATGTTGTTTGTTGAAAAATTAAAAATAGAAACTTTACAACCTTTCTTGTGTTCTACTTATTCAATTAATTATCGAGAAAAATCTAATTATGTATTTACTTTGAACTTATCTAATCTTACTTCTTACTAAGAGCTTCAGTGGATCAGGAGTCAAGCACTTGACTTGCAATCTGCAGGTCATGGGTTCGAATCCCGCCATGTACCAATGTGTTTTTCGATTTCCGATTTACTTATGTACATTTATCCGAAGTTCTTACGGTGAAGGAAAACATCGTGATGCAACCTGCACATATCTAAGAAGAACCCCGCACTTGGCCAGCGTGGTTGACTATGGCCTAGTCACCCTTAACTTAGGGTAGGCTCCGAGCCCCTCGGTGAGGACATACAGTAAGATAATGATGACTTTTCACTAATATTACCTATAGAATGCGAATGTTTAGATGGATGTTTGTTAGAAGGTATCTCCAGAACGGCAGCATGGATGTCGCTGAAATTTGGCATAGATGTAGAACATAGCTTTGAAAAACACATAGACTACTAATTTAGTTTTCTTTAATTCGTGGACGCAGTCGCGAGCGTCAACTAGTCATAGTTTTAATCTAGAAAGAATATTGAGTGGCTTCTAGAGTAAAATCATTGATTTCTGATTTCTTTATATTAATGCCATTGGCATTTTATCAGGAATCTTTATCAAACACTCTGTTACTTAGAAAAGTCAAAAAAATCAATCCAAGTATCACAATTTATCTTAAATCAAAAAGCACGTCACCTACTCGCTTATTTCACGCGTTCTAGTTCATAGTTCAAGTTCAGGGTCGGAACAAATCAAAATTTCTGACATTCTGACTTCTCAGAAGTTCATAACCGATTGTAATTGTCCGTCAATTTCCACTACTAAAATATGTGAACCTAAACTGACATATTGTCATCTCTATTTTTTTAAAGTGTATGAGTGGGGTGGCTATATGCTTGTATATTCTGCAACGAAAACATTAAGTTAGTTTCTATTTGACTTTTAACCTGACGTTTTGAGATTATATTATATTGTATCATTGTTTTTTTTTTTAGTTTCGTTTCATCTAAAACAAGGAATTTATATATAAATACTAAAATAAAATTTCATAAAAATATTTATTACGTACGGTTTTAACCAAATAACAAAAAGGTCACCTACCTCTTTAAGGTAAGTGACCTTTGACGTTTACACCACGCATTAATTATAAAAACAGAACTATAGAATTAAATAACAATTTAGACATTTATATTCCTTTAAAATAAAGTGACATGAATTTGAGTTACTATTATATGTCTATTGTTAGGAAGAAAATCCCAAAATGTGTCAGTGTATTGACTCAATACTAGCTTTACTAAAATGTCAACGTTTATGTCCCGTCACTATTCATTCTGACATTGGACTTTGTAACGAAAGCACGTCATTCACGCCAAAGGATTTTAACTAATAATGTCTAAAACTATGCAGAATTTTTATAATACTTAAGTGCTAATTTACACTTAAAAAGGGTCTTGACTGACGGACGGACAATAATGTGATCCTATAACGGTTCCGTTTGTTTTCTTTCGAGGTACGGAACCCTAAACATTTTAAATATAAAAGGGTATTATTATTCTAGTATGTAAGCTGGGACTCTCCTACAATAACTGGTATTCCATTATATAAGATAATATGAGGTCCAAGACGACGTAAATGTGTCCAGAGAATTATTTAAATTATCTTAAATGTTACAATTATGCGAAATTAAGAGCCATCTGGTGGCGCTAAACGGCGATAATTTTTTAAAACGAGCAAATGAATTACGAAAACAAATGTTATATTACTGCAACTATGCTCTTGTTGAACCAGAGTTTATGCATAAAATGTTCTCAAAGATATTCATATGGAAAGCTTAAATATTACGCTAAGGAATTTCATAATTTAACTACTTATATTTTTAAGACTAAACGTTCAACTATTAACCAAAGTAACACATCTCATATATAAACCAGGCGTTCGAACTATTAGGTTTTTGGACGCCGGTGTAAGTCGCCATTCCATCCGCCCGTAACAGTCTAGATCCTGCTCCAATAGGGATGATTGTAGTAAAAAGACAAAGATAAAATTAATAGTGGTATTGGATTCTTAAAAGATTAAAGTCTGTTTTATAGTGCGAGACTGTAGTACGGTCACTGTAAGTTACTCTGCGACTAAAAACTAATTCTAAATATAATATAGATTGTTGGTAAGGTACAAAACAAAAGCGGTCGCTGGGTCCGTCGTCGAGAGAACAATGCGGCACGCGCCGAGGTCGGGCGTGTCGAGGCCGCGCGCGCAGCCTTCCCCGGCCTTCAACCCGACCACAGGGCTGGCACTTTTACTGAACACCAGATTTTTGATAGACATGTCAATCTGTTATTAAAGTCAACGCTTTATTTAGTAAACGTAACAAAAACTTTCTGAGTGTTAAGAAACATAATTTTAAATCCGTATCTAAAATTTTTAATTGACCAATCCGATACCGTACTGTTCAGTCGACTAGATTTAATACGTCGCTTATAATATTGAGCTTTACATTTTTTTGTACAACCTTCTTCCAGTTTTATTTACCACCATTAAGACAGTAAATAATAAAGTTTTACTATAAGCTATAAGCAGAACAAACTAGGCAGTTTCTAGAAAGACAAGGATAAACTACAAGATTTTGTTCCGCTAAGTTTTTCAGAGTAAAGGACAACCCTATTATTGGTGTAGGTACAACGCACTTAGGTTTATGTTGTTTAAAAGCAGTTGGAAAAGTAGAGCAAAGAAAGATTTCAACTCGACTCAAGTGTTGCTGCTAATATTATGTAGAGGGCGTTTGGAGTGCGTTTTACTTAGCAATAACTACGGCAAATATCCTGAAAGACAATTTAGTCAAATTAACGGAAATGTCTTTAAGCTACAAAGACACTGATAGTCTACCTCGGTTGACAATGGATTTTTTTTATATTAGAAGGCGGGAAACAAGCAACGTATCGCCTAAATTTGATCCGACGCCCATGGACATCCACAACGTCAGAGGAACTGCAGATGTGTTGCCGGCTTTTAAGGGTATACGCTCTTTTCTTGAAGGTTCTCGTAAGTCGTAACTTACGTATGAAACTAACAACTGACAATGTTATTTAATCTTATCAGTCATCTTGTCATTCGCTTGAAAGAGGGGTATTAAATTAAAAAAAATAATTAATTGTAATTCAAATTTAAAACCGTTGGATCGTAAACTCTGAAATGTTGGTTATTCGACAAGAATACGAACGTATCGTTAAGTACAACGGTTTCTTTATGACATCTTAAAAGGAAATCTGCATACCTTACACCGTATGATAAATTGTGACACGAAAAACTACAACCAGATCGTAAAGTTGACATTAAATTTAAAGAATGGACACCGCTTACTTTTATATTAAAACATTTAATAGATACATGTTTTAACATAATAACCGTGCATCTTACTCCCTATTAACATTATAAATGCGAGTGTTTGGATGTATGTTTGTTTGAAGTTATCTAAGGAAACACATATCCTGATAGTTAAGTTTAAATTTTTATCTCTGCGCGGACGGATTCGCGGTCGACAGCTAGTAAGTATTGAACTATAACATCACAGTTTAAAAGACATCAACGTCATTAGTGATCATTTAAAATAATTAAAATATACTGTTATCTCAGTCTTGACACAGGGATGGCGAAATATTTTACACAAAAATCTTGGTGGCAGAAACCCATGGTTTGCGTGGAAAGCGAATTCTAAACGATCAAATATGGTTGACAACTTCGTCGAAGTTCGACTTGAGTCACGGGATTCCGCAGCCGGTGGTGTTCTGTTTTTAATATAATATGTTTTGTATATTTCTTTTTTGCTGTAATAATGTAAAAACGTAAGATAATAATTTGGATATATTTCTAGTAACGTATTAAAAGCTTAGATAGGGAGCTTAACCACTTAAATTTATCTAAACAAAGATGCTTCCATAACAAATGACTGATTGTAACAACATTCCATTCCACGAAATATATTCAAAGAAAGCTTTAAAACCAAGTTATTGTCTTAATAATAACAAACAACAGATTAAAATATTATGTTCATTCAATATTTCAAAACGTAAAGCTTTTAAGTTGTTTTAAAAATAACAAAGAAGATATAAAACGAATATTAAAATTTGTTCAGAGATTATCAACAAAAAAAAATCTTAAATCTTAATTATCTTGTTGTTTACGTAAAAATTCAGATAAGTTTAACTGCAGTTAATTTACATAAATGAACAATGAAAACTTTAATTTTGTACAAACTCTCCGATAACATAAATTATGTAACAACTTTTTGTTTTATAGTTTTAAAAAGTAAAAAGATGTATGTATTTTTAAACATTAATTAGAATCCTTTGGCGCCAATGACTTGCTTTCGTTACAAAGTCCAGTCTCAGAATGATTAGTGAGGGGACACAAACGTCGACATTTTAGTAAGGCTAGTGTTGAGTCAATACACTGACACATTTTTGGATTTTCTTTCTAAAAGTATGAATGTTAATTACTAGGTGACTAGAACGACTCAACGAATCTAGATGAAATGAACAAACATAAATTAAAGATAAAATCAGAGCATATATGCTTCATTTTATCTCGTCAAACTCTTTCCCGTATTATATGTGCAATGAAATGAAGTCGAAGTTTTTTAATACCTAGTAGCTATAAAATAAAAGGAATGTGGTCGTAGGAGGAAGTTTATAATTTATGAGGGAGAGTAAGGGACAATGGGACTGGCTACCGAGCTACGCCATAGATAAGATAGCGTTAAATGACGCTTTGTGTGAACGATTGACGGCCACTAAGCTCTGATTGTTATTCAAATAGACTGATGGAAAATAATGGATACGCTTAAATGCGAGATTTTAGATATTTTTTGTAATTAATTTGAAATTTTTTAAAAAGAGAATAGCAATGTTTGTACGATATTTAGGAGGATTAATAAATAAATGTTTTTTTGTAATACTCATTTACGCAATTCTGTAGGACCTTGGCTCCTGAACTAGGACTGAGCCGTGTATTTCAGAAGCCAATGCCTTCCCCTTATCATTGTTGATTGACTAGGCGGTATATAAAGGAAAGTAAAAAAAACTACTATGTAACTGAAGCCCTTAGTTTTACTTAAGCACTGGCAGTTATTATGTTAAGTTTTATTTCTATATTTAAATTATAAAAAAAACATTATTCATAGTCAAGACTTAAATGACAAGTCTCGTATCAAATTGCAGTATAAATAATAATAATATAATTCGTTCCACTATCTATAGATAAGACTTGACAGAACTATAAATAGATCGTTCTAAAATGCAATTGAATCAAAGGTCTAGTCTTCACTGCTTCCACAGATCTACGTAAACGAAGCCGCTTTAGAATGCTACAGTAATTTATAACGGTACAAGTGGCACTCACATAAATCTACGTAATTCCACTCAACACCACTTAGAGGCCATAGAGAATAATTGCTAGCAGATACATTCCGTAAAAATACATTTTTATATAACAAAAAAAAAACTTCGGAACGCAGCATAATTACAAAGAGCCGTGAACGCATGCACCAAAGAAGTGTAGTGGTTTAAAATAAAACGCGTGGAATGTTTATCATTCGGAATTCTTCGGTTTACGAGCGTTAAGTACAGTCAGTAACATAAATATTTTTATTCGAATATTTTAAATTCTAATCTATTAGATTCTTTTGTGTACATGTAGAGTATAGGGTGACGCATTTTCTGAGGGAATATGAAGAGATACATACACAGGATGTGACGAATTTAGAAAATATTTACCTGAAACAAAAACAAAATTTATTAATATTGTTTCCATTTGCAAATTATATCACTAACATATTACACCTAAACAAAAACATCACATAAAGATACTATTGCACCAAAATAAACAATTTAATAAATTTTAAATATATTCAATCTCCAACTATCTACTTCACCGAAGGTGAGTCATTGATAGTGGCGTTACTTTGCCTTATTCAAAATTAATATGAACAAAGATAACATGAATTGCGTCTGGAAATTCATAGGAAAGTTAGAGGAAAAAAAGGATTAACATAATTCGGTAACAAACTGATATAGCACTTTTGTGGTGCACTGTACAAGTAAAAAGCAACAGTCAAAATGGTGTAATGCGGTGTACACATGTGCTCGCGGGCGTTCGAAGCGCAGGAAACCGAATATCTCTCCTCGTATGCATTACACTGTATGAATAAAATTTAATTGCTCAAGTATCCAATACAAACAAGTAGCTTTTGGGGATCATACGATCGTTTTCCTTTGGTATTTGGGGCTACGTTTTAGCGGATTGGATTTTTTTATACAATTTTAATCGGATAAGGTCATATAACTGGACGATTTTATAAAGTAATATAAATAACATGAATTGACAAATGAGTTTACATGTAAAGATTTTTGTATTTTTTTTAAAGGCTTTCGAATTTTTCGTTAAAAATTGAAACAAAAAATATATTTTATAAAATATATTTTTTGTAGTTAAATCTTTGCATAATAAGAAACCCCAAACGTATTAAGCTTATTAAATACAAGTCACGTTATTGAAGGTCAAGCAAATAATATTTATGATAATAAGAAGTATAATTGTGTTTTCGCGCGTGCCGAAATCTCATCATCAAATGTCAAAGATATACAGACTATAAATGACATAATTATTATGATTGCATTCTTTGAAAAATATTTTATAATATCATAAATTATAATTTTCTTCAAAACAACATTGATTAGATGGTTTGAGTCCTCTTTTTTACGAACGTAAAACGTTAAATTATTATATTGTTTGTATAAAATTAATATTATGATGTCAGAATTTAATAAAAATATTTTTGATTCCAAATTCAAATCAGTATTTAGAGTTCAGTAAAAGAAACATATCCTATATTCAGTTTTTTTTTTTGCAAGATACTTATAAATAAATCGAAAGCAACACTGGCTGGATAGAATCATGATTGTGAAAAGGACTAGCTATTTAATTATAATTTTCATAAATAGAACTACATTATTAAAGGCTATTCATTGCGCGACTGGCTGGTAAGAACAAAAAAGATGCCGATATTCCGCGGGGCCTAATAATAACTTTAATAATTTTGTTCACAAGCTTCTATACAATTATAGATTCTGTGGGATGTAATTTGTAAAATTTAATGCTCTTCAGATGAGCTATTTGTGGTTATTAAAATAATTAAATATACGTTGACATGAGCATATAATTTTTAAATTGAATTGCAAGAAATTGTAGTATCACCATATCTCTGTTCGGACGAAGTCTTCCTATCAGCCGTCATATCTAAATTAATTTCCTTCTGACTCGACGTATCCTCATTCACACAATCTAACAATGATTGGGTAAAATCGTAGTATCGAAATACCATATTTTAGAATTCTATACCATACCTTACCTTTATTTAATACTAGCTTTTATCCACGACTCCGTCCACTCGGAATTTAAAAAAAGAACTTAGTAGCCTATGTGTTTTTACAGACTATATTCTAGATCTGTGCCAAATTTCAGCGAGATCTATTGAGCTGTTCTTAAGATATCTAACAAACATCCTGGATGGATCTTTTTATATTAGTAAGATAATCGTAATAACAATTTTCTAAACTTGTTCAATACATTTTAAAATTCATAGTATATTAATAAATATTAGCAAAGGTTTATCTGCAAAATAAAGCAATCACGTATCATCAGCGATAACAATCTTTATCCTGTCTATTATTTGCATAAAAATGTTCCCAACAACTTTATAAAAAGTTTCCAGGTAGCCACAGCGTAAATCAATAACCAGTAGTTTCCATAGCAACTAATATAATGATTTATTATCCCTACACTGTGGTATTAAATGCATTCTGCAGTTTAATATCAGTTGTACGTTAATTGGTTAAAGAATTTAATTTGTAAGTAAATAATGTAAAGTGAAACTACAATTTTACTTGAGTTCTTTGTCTTAAAATCAACATTTCTACGGAGAAAAGTTCATTTGATTAAAGTAATCTTATTATAATACTATTATAAAATTTTAGATAGATGGATGGATGGATTTTTGTTAGAAGGTATTATACGTAAGTGAACGGATCTCGCTGAAATTTAGCATAGCATTGCTGATGTCCATGGGCGTCGTTAAACAACTCGGTGTTCCCGCTACTCGTTCGCTTTCGTCTATTATAAAAAAAATAGGCAGGAAAAACAGAGGCTTCTATTAAATATTTTTTTTAGGACGGAGTCGCGGTCAACAGATAGTATTTTATACAAATCTATACAGTAAAATTGTTTCCTGACAAAAATCTAAATTGCTTACAAATTTACGAACACATTTATCGTATATTACCTTTATTTGGTACATGGAAAAATTTCACAAGAAGTTTTTTTTTAAAACATAACGTGGCAAACGAAAGAAATATGGCATAAAAAGAAATGGCATAGAAAGAAAACATTTTTTCTTTCCATGCATCCTCTCATCCGGAAAGTCCACTTCGACTTCCCATCCTTTCCTTATAAATAAAAGGATGGGAAGAGAAAGAGGACTAAATTAGGCCTTCGTGACGCAGAAGTTATCAAAAAACATAAAATAATTGTCAACACATCTGAAAAATATCGATCTACATTTGTCTTATAAAAGCATTACCAAAAGACTTTATAAAATATGTTTACTGATTACGAGGTGAATGTTTTAGCTACCGAGTGGACGGTGTCGAAAGCTTCTTAAAATTCCACGTCGACCGTCTCTTGATAAACGTCGCCCCTCGTTAATCTTACGGAGAATGTTTTACGTCCATAACTAAAGAGATTTGGCTGAAGTGCATTTTTATATTTTATAGCATTAAAAATTCATTAAAATATGTCTAATGCTTTATATTAATCATTAAGATTAATTAACTACAAGATTGAGTATAGCCCGTAATAGTTTCAAACAAACCAGAATTACAAAATCTTACTAATATTATAAATGTGAATATTTAGATGAATGTTTGTTAATAGGTATCTGGTTAAAAAAATAATTATAGTAGGACACTGCGTTCCTTTGGAGATCCCGGGACCCTCGCAGACGCACTTGAGGTTGGCCACCGAGGGGGTTTTAGTGAGTAAGAATCTCACATAACCCTGTCTTTCCCCCCAAAGGCAGGGTATCTTACGAAGATCCCCCCCCCCCGATACCAAAAAAAAGGACACTAATTGTGGCGCAGACTTAAAAAAAACTTAATTAGTAGCCTATATGTTCTTCCAGACTACATTCTACTTCTATTTCTACTAAATAAGATTTTCTAATTACGCGCGTAAGTTTGCGGGTTACAGCTAGTGTGTAATAAAAGCTAAGCGATGTCATACAAACTTGAATACATCAAAGCTTACCTTTATACAACAATAATGGTCCCCATTCCATACATACCAAATGTATGACTCTCCTCACACGTGTCAGTGAAATGTATTCATACCATTCAAATGGTATTTAAATATGAAAGATGACTCTCATGTGAATGTGTTTATTATGAAGAGAGATTTTAATAAATTCCTTCAGATGTTTTATTGCGTTCTTTTGTTTTTTTTTTATTTTTTTTTTTACGTTTTTAAAGCAATGGAAATCTAGATTTGAATTGACTTATATAATATTGGGTAATTATGACCTTAACAATTTTTTAAATAAGTTTAGCCTATTCCAATTAGCCGAAAACATTTTTTCTGTTTTTAATTGGTCTGTTGTAAATGTAATTTATTTTGTTTTTAATTAAAAAAACTATATCTTATTTATTCCTAACTGTCGGCTGCAAATTTAAAAACAAACTTATTAAGTAGGCTATGCGTTCTTCCAGACTATTCTACATCTACACGAAATTTCGGCTAGATCCATTCACCCGTTTTGGAGATACTTTCAAACAAACATCCATCCATTCATCTAAACATTCGCATTTATAATATTACTAATATAGTAAGATTAATTTATTTGAATTTGAATTAGTAGATTCCCTACAAAAAAAATTAAGCTTATAATTTTTTATCTTTTTTTTTAAATTTACAAATCGTTATAAATTTGACGTAAATAAGATTAGTAAAGGGCCGTGTTAATTCCTATTATTCATAGGAATCGTATCATTTACATCAAGATAATAATCAAATATTTAAATTTGCTTGTATTGGAACTACGGTAGCATGGAGATGAGATATATCGTATATATCCATATGACAAATGTGTGGACGTTAACAATTTATAACAGAGATATGTTAATGCTTTACTTACTATCAAGATGTTTTAATGATTGCAAAGAAATCAATGGTTTCTATCTGTCAAATCATATAACAGCTGCATATAATAGCTATGGCCCGCTAACTTTTCAGTCAGAAATTTAAAAAAAAAAATCGTCTATGCTCTACGTCTATGCCCAATTTCAATGAGATCCATGCAACCGTTCAGGAGATACCTTCTTACAAACATCCAAGCTAGCGCGTACCATCTTTCGACCAAATCTCCACTAACACCAGGTGGTATCGTGTTCAAGCGCTGGCTTATCAAACGTAAACATCCATCCAAGCATTTGCATTTATAATATTAGTCTGATTTTCGTTTTTAATAAACTAGCTTAGGACCAAAATATTATCTAATATTGATTTGATTTAATATATATAAAAATCTTTTTTTTTTAGAAAAAAACTAGCAGATTTTTTTTGTAAATTTACTAATAGTTCTTATACCATTCCAATGAAGCTGTAGGCTTGTGGTTATAATAGTCGAATGGCGGTATTCGAACTCCCGACCTCTTGATCGGAAATCCGTAACCTTAACCATTAGGCTATTGACGCTACGAATTACAATTTAATCATTACGTAAAAGATGAAGAAAAATGCATTTCAAGTTACTATTTGCAAAATCTTGTGAGGATACAGAAAATAAGTACATATTCTAGGCAAGTTACGTTTTAATGTAAACCATGTAAACGCAATTTATTTGAATATTTATGAAGAAATCGAGATTCACATAATTGTGTGTAGTTATCATAATGTTGTATGGAATCATTTTATTTTTGTCGTAATTATGGAATCGCGGTACTACGACGTAATTATGACTACACTTTCAATATAAAAAGCTGAAGATATCGACATTAATAATCTTTGTTTAACACAATTTATTCAACATTATACGTGCATGTAGTACAACCATATCACAGGCCGGCAACACATCTGCGGTTCATCTAGTCTTGCAGATATCTATGGGCGTCGATGAAACCTCAGTGTTCCCGCTGATCGTTTACCCCCTACTCTTATATACTAGCCGTAATATTCGTTAACAGGTTAAAAAAATTCTAGACGGTGATCATAAAATTGACATAACATCCTTGAATGCCCACAAGGTTCTCTGGATGTAATAGGTAGTAGATATATCATAATCAAGGCAGTATCTAGGTATAATAAATTATCTTCTAGTAAACTTCACTAACTTATGGATGGTGTAATGCTATAAAGAGCCGCTTTTGTATCGCTTCATGCAAGTTCAATGTTGAATAAGAAATTGATTTAGGAATATTTCTGTTCTGTAATAATACAGTTTGTTCATAATTACATCGCAGCGAAGAAATACTATTTTTTTTTATTACAGGTCGCTGGCAACAGTTATTTATTAATGCCTTATTTGATTTTATGATGAATAATATCATTCTGTTCTAAAATTAGTTTTCCAATATGCTAAACTTTATATACGGTATGTTATATAGATACATTTGAATGTGAATTCAAACAGGGGAAATAAGATGTCCTCATCTTACTAATATTATAAATGCGAATCTTTAGATGGCTGTTTGTTAAAAAGTATATCTCCAGAACTGCTGCATGAATCTCGATAAAAATCGGCATAGATGTGGGATAAACATAGTCTAGAAGAACACATAGGCTATTAACTACTAAGTTTGCTTTTAAATCCGTACGGTCAGTATCAGGGGCGAAAGTGTTAACATTTGAAATTTAATAAGCAAAACGTAGTACCCAGAATAAGTAGACAAACTTGTGTTGCGCTTCGTATCGATACAAATTGTTCGGAAAATGATAGACAAAACAATAGTTTATGATAAACGAGCGCTTGGGTCGCACAATGTAGCTAGGAATGCGGTCACTTCGGTTAGGGTTGCCAATGTAATAAACGTAGATGTATCATGCAAACTCAAAAAATTGACAGCCCTATAGTCTACTCTAAACAGTCGGCGTTACGCTGATATAAATAATGCAGTCTTAGTGTTGCGTCGTAAGTTTTTATTTGGAAGTTAATTTCAAACCTTCATAATCCAATTGTGCCAATTACCGCCACGCTTGGCAGGCGGGTTGGCGATCGCAGTAGTTCCACCGTAACCTAAGGACGCTGCTGCCCGTCCTCCGGTGGTATGGACGCAGTTTAACGACAATACCAGAGCATTGTGGCAAACGATGGGGTACGCCTACGTCCAGCAGTGGACAAATTTAAGCTGATTATGATGATGATGATGATTAATGATTGTTTTTCCAGGTAGTCAAATTCAACAAAGTACAGTAAGTAAATGTAATTTAATCCATCCAAAGATGCAATCTATCAACAAATAATTCAAACCTCATATGAATATGTATGATATAAAATAACAAGTTTTGTCTTTGAGCAATAATCCGCTATACATGGGGGGCGTAGTCTGGTAGCCGACCATAAGTTTTATTTATGGTTCACACTATTACATTTTAAATTCATTAAGCCCTTGAGCATTGAACAAGACAAGTTTAAATATTGTTAAGCAAAAAATAGACCAAAAATCATCAAATATTATCCGTCTTATACTGACATATTTAGAAATGATTACGATGTAGATTTCGTGACACTTTTTGACGGTGACATGAGGGCGCTAGTGAGCTATCGTAATGCTGTTTAACTTATGACCATATGGTAGGTTTTAATTTAAATAGGAATTTTATGGACACACTTTGTCATTCTATTTGAAAAAAAAGATAGACAACAATGTTTCAATACAAAACTTTCTTACTATAATAATAGTAGATTTCTGAGGCCATTTTTTTTATAACAGAAGGGAGCAAACGAGCAGTGGGAACACCGAGGTGTTCAACGACGGCCATGGACATCGGCAATACCAGAATAAAACAGAGACAAAACAGTGATAACAATATGTATTATATGGGGATTTTCATCTCAGAAACCAACGGTAATCGAGCATTTCTTGGTGACCGACGACTGAGTGTGGCAATTAAGTAATGTAACATTTGCACATAATAAAATCAATTAAACTATAGATCCGCAGTACGTAGTGTTAGTCACCGCTTCGTCTCTTGCGCACCAATTAAGTTATAAATAGCTAAATCAATTAGTTTCATCCTGTTGAACGTTGAAATTACAATCACTGTACTTGACAATTGCAACGAGTTAACGTAACTTGATATAAAACCTGTTATATTTATAACGTAACAATTTATACGAGTGTTAAATGTCGTTACATATTTTATAAAGCGGATATATGTAGATTAATTAGTCTGTATTTTTAGGCATTATTAGTTAGAATCCTTTCGTTACAAAGTCAAGTGTCTGATTTTCTTCCTAACAGTACAGAGCATGTATTTTCACTGGCGAAACATGTTTTTAACAGTGGTTGATGCCAGCACAACATCTCGTGCACGAATGCTCGCCTGGTAAAATACCACGACCATACAGAAAACAGTGAAGTGGAAGCCATTCCGCGTTTCTTCTGCTCAGTGCGGTACCGGAGCCTTAATTTTTAGTTTTCTTCCCACCCTTTTTTTATACGGAAAGGATGGAAAGGGAAAGTGTATTTGACGCAGGGGTATAGGTAGAGGAAACATTTTCTTTCTGTGTATCCCTTCCTTCAACGATTAAAGCTAAGCAACATATCTGTAATTGCGTATGTCTATGAGCAGTTGTTATTTCGGCGAATCTAGGTGACCAATTGTTCGCTTGCCTTGTGCTTTTTCAAGGGAACTGAGAGTGATAATATGTTTTTAGGTATGTAAATTTATATTCACGAGTACCAAACAAATCTTAAGACATAAATCCAGTTAGAAAAGTTGCATGGACGATAGCAAGAGTTGACATGGAACAGACCTAACGAAGTATCAACGATAGGGCATTTTGTGTGTGTTTTTAAGGCACGTGATGAGCGAAGAAATAAATTAAGCTTGAAATGTCACTGAAATGTCCAACATAAATATAAACTTACTAAAATTGAGGAAATATAACACATTTTCCTGTAAGATAATACATCATAATTTAAGTAAACTTCAGTTGAATGTAATAAGTTCCGGAAAAAAAAGTACGGAAATAACGAATTCCAATTCCGAAAGACATATTGAGTTGTGACTTTCTTGATAGCCTTTTACAGTGACTGACAAGAGTTTAAAAGGTCAATACTACTATTGGTTACGAATAAATACATATTGTCATCTCTTTTTCTACAAAGAGAAGGTAAGAGATGACAATATGTGTATTATAATATTTTTTTAATACATCATAAGGTGGCAAACGAGCAAGCGGCCACCTGAAATCGCTTAAATAGCGAAGTGACCGTTGCCCATAGACATACGCAATTGCATGCGTTGCCTACCTTTAATCGATAGAGGAGAGGATGCACAGAAAGAAAAAAAAATCCCTTTCCATGCATCCTCTCATCCGGAAAGTCCACTCCCACTTCCCATCCTTTCCTTATAAGAAAAAAGGTGGGAAGGGAAAGATGACTAAATTAGGCCTCCGGGACGCACACTCATCAGACGAAACGCGAAATTGCTTCCACTTGACGCCTGTCTTATGTATGGTCGTGGTATATTTCACCGGGCGAGCCGGGCCAATTCGCGCGAAGATGTTAAAGCGGGCTCTACCACTGTTAAATGTAGTATTTTATGTAGCGTTCATTTGCTTACAAACTTTCGTATGTTGAACAGCTATAAGTTAAAATCGAATACCATATGTTCAGACATGGGCTGAGTTAAAACCATCATTTTTTGTTCATCCCGAAATATCTCGCCCTATAGTTATCAATTTCACAAAAAATCTGGGAGCTAAAACCCTCCTGCTCACCTGTTCCAAAAATATATCGAACTAGTGATGTACCTTAAGTCGATTTAATATTAAATATCCTACAGAAAATTATTTACTACGTTTATAATTACTTAAACAACACCTTAAGAAAAATTTATCCATGAAAATCTACACTAGATGCCTCTTTTAGCGCTAAATTAAAGACTCTTAGTATTGAAATCAGTTAGATCAGAACAATAGTAAATTTGAACATGGGTCTCCACTATCGAAACCAATAAAATTTCAAAAATTATCTAGTATTAAAAAATGGGATTATGTATATTTAGTTTCTATTACCAAATTATATTTCAAATATTACTTTAAGCCCGGATTCATTTAAACACATCTCTACTTGACGACCTTGATTCCTGGAACGTCCCAGGTCAGACATAATGATCGCACCAACCACCAATTATCCATCATCACAATCAAAACACAACAAATTATACGTACCACCAAAAATAACATACGAAACCCACAAAAACAATTACGCGGTTTTAAACTTTAAGGAACATACAAAAAAGGGTCATATTTTTTCCAAACGATTTCGGTAGGTCGGGTGTGGGTAGTTTTTTTTTTTAAAGCATTTTTGAAATTGTACCACAGTCAGTTGTTATCATAAAATATTCAGGGTGTGGACAATTAAATATGTATTAGCGTTTGTTATGGTTCTACATTTGAATAATTGTAAAGGCAAGACGTATAAATCTTAGTTGACAATAAAGCTAGGGGCGTTACTTATGACGACATTGGCTGAAAATTTATTTCCAAAATATATAAGTACAAATAATAATCTTACTAATATAAATGCGAATGATTAGATGGATGGATGTTTTTAAAAGGTATCTCTAGAACGGCTGCATGGATCTCGATGAAATTTAGCATGTATGAAGAGCATAGTCTGAATTATTTTGTAAAATGTAAACAAGAAATTTTGAAAATCACAAGTTTTAGCGAAAAATATTCGTATCCTCTCATCGTTGTTGGTGCGTTGAATATAATTCGTTTGAATGCAATACAGTATGTATCTAAATTCAATGGTTAAGCAACTAAATAAAGAGGAAATAGTCGTATGACGCATGTGTAGCCAAGATGAGATTAAAAAGTAAATATAGGGCCGTTTGTTAGCATAATATTATAACAAAGGTGACATCATTATGTCAACAGACGCCCCGAAAGTTAACAATGATGATCATACTAAAACAAAAGAGTTACGAAAATACTCAGAAACATTCCGATATAATTAGGTTTACGATTTTTATTTCTTATAATTTTTCGAAGTTTCATATTACGAGTGTATTGACCCAGATACCAATATAAAATTATATTTATTTAATGATACTTATATGACATTATTTTGAATTACACGATCTGTCAATAAAATGATTTAACCAAACTAGATTTGAAAATAACTGTTTTTTTATGGTTCCGTACCTCGAAAGGAAAAAAACAGAACCCTTATAGAATTACTTTGTTGTCAGTCTGTCTGTCAAGAACCTTTTTCTCGAAAGCGCGTGAAGTTAGCAAGCTGGAATTATTTAATATATAAAAGCTAACGGTCACCTGAATTCGCTGAAATAGCTTAGCGACAGCTCGCCATGGACATCTACAATTGCAAATACGTTGCCTATATTTAATCGACGGAGGAGAGACGAGTGGATTAAAAGAGAAACAGAAAGAGAATATTTTCCCTTTCTATGCATCCCATCCTCAGTCATGTCTATTTCCTCTTCTCATCTTTTCCTTTACAAAAAAGGGTAGGAAGCTGGGACGGGTAAGGGGACTAAAATTAGATCTCGGAAGTCATCAGACGAAACGCGGAATTCACTTCACACCTGTCTTTTACTTCTGATAGTGGTACTACACCGCTTCGTGCAACAATTGTTATTGCTGGCCACCACTGTTAAACTGACCTTACCAATATTTCTTAGCTAATGACGTCACAGCACACAAGTCTGATTATTGTAACTACTAAATTCCCGTTTACTTTATAAAGAGGGAGTAATAGTAAGATGTAATTTCGCGGAAGGTTCCCGATACATCTCGTTTCCGCGAAGCGTACTCGTATCACATGGCAGCTATCCAGTTACAGGATAATGTCATACTCGTATGTCACTTGTCTTTATACTATGTTTATACTTTTAAACAATTAATCTGCAATAAGAGATTTGTAGGGAGTATCCTGGATACGGGTAGCACAGGACCTATCATTGTGGCGATATTTAAGGCCTGTGCCGTGGGCGTCTCATGGTTGAACGAGTAAGAATACTTACTTAAGAAACCCAAACACAAGGAGAACAAGGTTGCAAGTTTAACCTAACCTTCAAATTTTACTACCAAACCACTCTTATTTAAGCAATATTACCTGTGGACCTATCATGAATATTTGTAACAAGTATCTTCTCGTACTCGATAATATCAGGATACAAAAAATCACATACTAATTTTGACATATTGACCGTGATGATATGAAGACGCTTGTCGCAATTTTCGTGCTAGGACCACTTGGTAGTAAGTATTATCATCAATGGAGATAGTAACTAAAGATTGGAATTCTTATCGATCAGACATCAATTAGATAAATTGTTTTAACAGCGGAAACTGCATCAACCTAATTCCTATCGTCATGTTTTTATTAACTGGTGATACCCGTTTATATGCAAATAGCATTTTCGATGGTCGAAACTGGAATATGGCGAAAAAACCAGGCCGCGAACACGTGAGACAAGTTGCATTGATGTTACACAACTTTATATATAAAACGTTATTTTTGAGTTGTACTTCGTTTCTAAAATTAAATATTCTGACTGTGTTTTAACTGTTCACAACTGTACAATAGTATATATATACTAGCGGACCCGACAGACGTTGTCCTGTCAACACGTCTTTAATTTGAATAAATGAATATGAAGTTAATATTTGATGAAAATTGTGAATCTAAACCATTCCCAGGTCCCCTTGAATACACACAAAAAATTTCATCAAAATCGGTCCAGTCGTTTGAGAGAAGTTCAGTGACATACACACTCACAGAAGAATTATATATATAAAGATATATCTCTTAATCCTTTTCAAAAAAAAAGAGACAAGAATATGGTTTTGTAATAGAGTTTCGACATTGGAAAATAAAAGTTTAATGGTTCCCGATTGTTTTTAATAATTAAAGTGCAATTTAATTACTAATATAGTAATTAAATCTTACAAAAAATTAGCAATTTTTTTTTGTTTTTTTCGTAAATTAGGCGTTGAGATCTTTAAAATGGCGTAACGCATTTTCCCACAACAATAAGAATTTTCTTAATGTTACAAAAGTCAAACTGCAATATTCTGGAATGTTATGAAATGTACAATGCTGTACAAAACAATAAAATAATAACCTACAACCTCGTACATTTCCAAAGCAATATAAAGTGCAAAAACACTATTTAAACATGTTTGCTGATAAAATTTACGTCACGTATGTGGTTAGACGTTGCCAAATACTCCTAACTCTAGTACCCGCTCTATCCTTGCGCAAACAAAGGACGCACATCCATACTAAGAGCCTTTTTAACAGTGTACACGACAGTACAGAACTATCATTTTAGACACTATGGTGAGTCTTATGGTGTTATTTATAAGGGTCTAAATCGTTTAGTTCTTCGTTCCCGGTTCGCAAGTATCTTTTGTATTGCAGTGTACATAGTGTCACGTAGATGCTACCGTGAGGCTATTATAGTCCGGCAGATGGCGCTGCGAATTTTTATATGCTAGGACCATGTTGGTATTACTTTGTTTACGTAACATAGGATGCGATATACAATTGTTGCTACCGTTTATGGCATGGAATTTGTGGTGAAATACCATCTCTATATTAGGATTTTATATTGTTTGAATAATTAATAGGAAGTCTCTAGATTTTTATCTTACTTATCTTATTAAATATATTAAAGAAAGTCGTGTTGGTTACACTATTTATAATTCAAGAACGGCTTTACCGATATGGCTGAAAATTGGTGAGGAGATAGCTCAGAGCCAGGAGATGGACATAGGATACTATTTTTTTTTCGAATTTATGCCTTGAAGAGCTGCTTTTTATTTAACTTACTAATATTATAAATGCGAATGTTTGGATGGATGTGATGTGGATGGATGGATGGGTGTTTGAAGATATCTCTAGAACGACTGAACAGATCTCGATTAAATTTGGCATACGTATACTGTCTAACATAGTCTGAAATACATAGGCTACACTAATAAAGTTTTTTATATATCCACGCGGACGGAGTCGCGTGCGGCAGCTAGTAATATAAACGCGAATGTTTAGATGGATGGATGTTTGTTTGAAGGTATCTTCGGAACGGCTTGACGGTTCTAACTGACATTTGACACTGATGTAGAACATAGTCTGGAAGAACACATAAGCTACTAATTATGCTTTTTTAAATTCCGCACGGACGGAGTCGCGGGCGATAGCTAGAGTATGAAGTATACTGAAAATTTAATTTAAAAAATTAAGTGTATCTTTGTATATCCGTACTTTATTTGTCTTTGGTTTGATAATCAAAGCAAGTATTTGATTTGTAAAATGCTGACAAATATTTATATTAGAATCTCATGTTTCGCAGACCATACAAGTTTTATATAGCATTAGAATGTCTTCGCTTCGTTTTATACCAAAACATCTGCGAGCAATTTAATCAATACGATATCAGCGGAATTTTACACGAGATGACGTCATCCGAGCAACTATTATTTCTTTAATGACTAATCTAATCGTATTACGTACAAGTCTCCGGATTTCATACATTCCACAACACAAGTGATTACAACATAATATTGGCTTTTAGATATAATAATAAAATAAAAATGTCCTATTTTTTACAAAATCAAATCTAAATGTTTTTAAAACATCAATTGCAAAATAAAAATTTTGAAAAAAATTGCATTAACGTCAATAGCCTAATGGTTAAGGTTACGGATTTCCGATCACGAGATCGGGGGTTCGAATCCCGCCATTCGACTATTAAACCATATCCTAGCACAAGCATAGAGCTTAGTTGGAATGGTAAAAGAAATATTAGTAAATTTACAAAAAAACATCTGCTAATATTAAAAAAAAATGGTTCCGGTAAATCAAATTGACTCATTACTCTAGCTTTTGCCCTTAACTTCGTCCGCGCGGTATTATCAAAACTTAATATGTAGCCTGTCTTCTTCCAGACATCGAGATTCGTTGAGACGCTCTGGTGATACCAACAAACAAAAAAACGAGCAGCGGGAACACCAAGGCGTTCAACGACGCCCATGGACATCAGCAATATCAGAGGAACCGCAGATAAGTTACCGGCCTTTGAGACGGTCGCTTCTTGAAGGACACCAAGATTGGCAGAAAACATACATTCTAAAGGTTTAACAACATATTACCATTTACTCTATTAGATAAGTAACTTAGTACCAAGAGTAACTTATGAGAAATTCTTTGTTTAACGTAATTTGTATAGTCTGAAAGAGTTGTAGTATCTCAGTGTTTATTTGTAAACAGGACCCACGAGTCGATAGTACAACTTTTTAGCATCAAGGTTAACTTCAGTTTATTTTACGTAATAACCGACTTTGAGTATATTCAATGAATGGTATAAGAGGATTAATTTGATTTCAATTGTTTTACATGTCTTTTTATTGCAACCGAAGTGATATCGCTATTGAAGGTAGGATGTTACGGATCCTGCCTTTACTGTTGCGTATACTAAATACGAGGCAAATTTCTAGGCAAGAGATAGTTGAATGAGCTAAGAGAACACATAAACAAATTCAGATACATCAACAGTTATATTAACATCTAATAACCTGTAAACCAATCAAACTTCATGATGTTAGGAAGAAAATCCGTAAATGTGGCAGTGTAACCCAACACTAGCCTTACTAAAATATCGACGTTTGTGTCCCCTCACTATTCATTCTGACACTGAACTTTATAACGAAAACTTGTCATTCGCGCCAAAGGATTTTCACTAATAATGTCTAAAAATAATTACATATGTAAATCAAAATACATTGGTAAATAGCGGTATTTGAACCCAGGACCTACAGATTGCAAGTCAAGTGCTTAACCTCTGAGCCACGGACGCTCTGTTTTGTTTATAAGTCTGTTATAAAAATCATATTCAGCTTATTAATTATGTATTTAATCGGTATGCGAAGCTTTTCCGTCCGAATCTAAACTGCGGTGTCCACGATATCTAGTACGCACGGCTAATCTCTTGTCGCGTTATTTTCCTGTCCCACTTGAGTTAAAGTAAACCATATGTGTACGGAATAAGATAGACATTAGTATGCAGAGATAGAGATAATGTAATCAGCTTTACTGGTACGCTATGGAATTTTACCAAGTCCACGAAATTCCGGCCCCGGCTTGTGCTGAGTAAGGGGGAATATTTTGCATATTTTTTTGCTGATGACAAAAACTAATTCTTGTCTTTCTTATTCTGTTAATAAAGTATGATAAAAACATTTTTATTGATGTGTTTTAGCAGTGGAAACGCTCGTCATATTGTAAACTTAAAATTGTGAAAGTAGAAAGGTTTTTTGTGACCGTATTAGTAACAACACAGACCGACAAAACTTTTGAATTACAATACAAAATTATTTAATGATATAACTGACCAATTACGTGTTATGCGATGTTAAAACCATTGTATATACAGTCAAAGAATTAAATTCGCTTCCCACTTAAGATCGATCGTACAACAAACTGTCATCGTAAGAGCTATAATACTTAGCACTTACCAATTAATAATGGATGATGAATCCAGATATACATGTTAAGATGGATAGATGTTTGTTAGAAGGTGTCTCCAGAACATCTTCATATTGCTGTATAATCACACTGTAATTTGACACACATGTATCGTACAAGAGCACATAGGCTACTTATTAAGTTTTTTTTAAGAAAGCTAGTACGTTGCTATAAGTTTTCGACCTGATTGAATGAGCGTCTAGAGTACGAGATAATGGGTAGGAAATAAATTTCCTCGACTGTACGAGGAAATATTTACATTAGCCACGTAATAAGGTATCGCGTGATGTTATATTGACCTAAGCGTTTTGGAATGTAAAACAACCGAATACAAAGTGAACCGGAGTACAAAATCCTGTTATACGGAACTATTGAGTGGACCGCGCTACTCAGAAATATAAATTAGTGTGTGCCTATATTAGCCATGCAGGCGATGTGTTGAAAAACATTCGCCAACGAATATCCGTTACGCATATTCCCGAATACGATTTTATCTTTTTTTTATATTTCAATTCGATAATTAAAATATCACAGGTCTCGAGTCACAGTTTTAGTCTCTGTCACTAGTGGGGTAGACAGGACTAGAGTCTAGTAGAGTTTTAGTGTTCTAGATAATACATCCTGATTTAAACTATTTCGGCAATAAAGTTGTATTTCAAATAAATTAATTTGCAACATTAAAAATTCATCAAGCAACAGTTAAAGGTTCAGCTCTTGCTACTAGACTGCTTGGTGGAAATACAAGCGATGGACTGGCAGGAGAAGGCGCAAAATAGGCGACTTTAGCGATCTCTTGTGTCGGAGGCCAAAACCCACTTTGGGATGCGCCAGAGGAGTAAGTAAGTAACAGTTAGAAGTTACTTTTTAACCTTTTTATGATTGTCACTAATCTGATAGACATGATTCTTTTTTTATTATATTTCGCATATCATACGGGTCCTTTCGTCATCTAGTTTAACAGGGTGAAAGGTCAGATATACTGTGAGCTATTTAACGCGACTTTTTCCATAAGTTATCGATCAAGTCAAGCGGTAAACGTAGGTTATCTTCATAGAAGAGATGTCATGGGTCACGAGATCGCTCAGCATTTGGTATGATGGGTGTCGAATTCGACTTTGATATTAGAGTAACTTGAAATATTTTAATTTATTTATCATTCATTTATTATCTCCGAGCCCCTCGGTGGGGACGTATAGTGAGCTGATGATGATGATGATGATGATTTAGCATTCTATATGGATGTTTGTAAGATGTCGCTGTAATAGCTCAACGTATCTCAATGAAATTTGGCATAGATGTAGCACATAGTCTGGAAGAACACATAGGCTAATAATTAAGTATTTTTTTAATTTCACGTGGAGGGTGTCGTAGGCGACAGCCAGTATATTTGTTATAGATATTTTGGCAATTGATTTTCAATTCAATCAAAGTAATAAACCATGTAACCTTGCTTTAATTAGAAATACTTTTATAGAATATATAAAACAAGTATATTTATTTCCTATTTTTAAAGGGACAAAGTATTAAGACTTTGAAAGGGACATACACTAGCGTCAACTCTCCCAAACATTAAGAAATACAATAAGAAGACTAGATAAGACTTACATGACAGAATTCTTTGTAAAATCAAGACAAATCCGGGAGTTAAGTCAGAGTTCTTGCCTACACTAAACGCCAAGATAACGGGACAGCGGAGTGCGAACTTGCAAACGCGTGACGTGTTTACCTAACACTCTATAATACCGCGTGCGCGACGCAAATATATTCTGTCAATATCATTGTGCATATATTTTGTACACGATAAAATCTTTTGATATTACTAAGAATGTCTAATACAGGATACAGATTGTATTGTTTCAAATAAATTCGCATTACCGAAACGTTGACATGAAACATGAGCCTAGAATTCCTAATAAAATGGACCCTTGAATTTGTATACTATAATAATAACTAGTTAGACTAGTAGTCCCGGAGGCCTAATTTAGTCCTCTTTCGCTTCCCACCCTTTTTCTTATAAAGAAAGGATAGTAAGTGAAAGTGAACTTTCCGGATGAGAGGATGCATGGGAAGGGAAAATATTTTCTTTCTGTGCATCCTCTCCTCCGTCGATTAAAGGTAGACAACGCATATGCAATTGCGTATGTCTATGGGCAACGGTCACTTCGCTATTTCAGCGCTTTCTGGTGGCCACTCGCTCGTTTGCTACCTTATGATATAAAAAAAATAGTTTAGTAACAAATTCCAGTGTCAGAATCGTTAGTGACGGGACATAAACGTCGACATTTTAGTAAGGCTAGTGTTGTGCCAGTACGACAGCACAGTATCGCATTTTCTTCCTAACAGTTGACAGTAAAGTACCGTCAGTCAAATGCTCTATATGAATATTTTTGGTTATATACAGGATGACGTTAAAACTATCTTAACATCAAGTGACGATAAAGAAAAGGCTAAGTTACTCAAGTGTTCATTGTCCTAGAAAAAGTAAAGCATTAACAAACAGAAATGAAGCCGTGTAAGTTTAACATAATAATGTAAGACTCTTTTACTTTTTAATTTTTATTATTGAATCATGGCTGTAATTTTTCCTTTCCAAAAAATATTTTATTATTATTGTTATTTGATTGTAAATCTGTTTAATTTTTGTAAACTGTAGTTATACTGTTTTTAAATACTAATCAAAGAAGTTCATCTGTCCTTATCGTATCCTGTATCAAGGGTTGGCGCAACAGTTTTAGTCCTGCAGATAGTTCTGTTATTCAATTCAATCGTCACTAAATTGTAAACTATGAACTAATCTTCTTAATCTGTGATAATAAATTAGTTTTGTTGTAATTTGTAATTAGATTTTAACTTTGTGTATGACATATTAAAAATTGTTTTGTAAAGATCACGCACACAGAAAACTGAGTTGAAAGAGAGGTCAGCACAGCTTCGTAGTACAAAACTATGAACCTCTTACGATATTAATTTAACATATCTCCACGCTCAGTCTCATTTGGATACAATATTCGAGCACTTATATGTTATCAGCTGTTATCAGTACCATCACATTCCATCGCTATCTCTCGGGGAGACCGCGCATTGCTTGCCTACATTGCAGATAGCCTAACGATATGTTATCTTATGAATTTTAATTACTATTCGGAAATTCACATCGCACTAAGGCCCTTCATATATAAAGCAATGTAATTCGTCGAATCTAATCATAGAGATTAAAAGCGCACATATCGACATTTTTATGTCTCATGGCCAAAAACAATCGCTTTCACCCTATTTGTCAAGATCGTCGTGAGAAGTCGCTGCAATTTTCAAGAAGGAGGATTGAATCAGTTGACCTGTAGTGGCAATTTCTCTACTGACCGAATAGACGATTCACGTCGACTATTCAATGTTGTTGGTACAAAACGGCGTGTAAAACGATTCTGGCGACGCAACCGTATAACATTAATATTAACTATTCGAAATATGAAGAAGTATAGCTCAAAATATATGAAGACATAAGAATCATATCACGGTAATTTAAATCCTGAAAGTAACACGTAAACAAGTAAAACTAATTAAACCACAATATCATGATATAGTATGAGTTGTGCTTACCTCGAGAGCCTCCTGTGCGGTATGGAGGTACTCCCTCAGCATAGCCTCCTGGATGCTCAGCCATTCTAACCTCGGGTCTTCTATCTGCGTCACCTCTGTTAACAAAACACATTCTATGATCAGAAAATTATAATATTATTATATAGTACTAAAATATCGTTCTTCTAATTTTAAATATTAATACATAAGTAAATTCTACAACCTCGTAGCCGAAAAGCTCTACAAATATATTTTGTCATTTTTCTAACTCTCTTTGGAATTACTAAGATTCCGTTCAGACCAGAGTAGAGTTTTTAGCTCAAAAAATATGCTTTAGAAGAGTAAAACCACATTTCATTTTATTTTCCACGTCTTTTTTACGCTGGCTGTTAATAAGAAATAACATGCAAAGTAAAATTGAACCTTGACTCAATCGTATAAGACTCAAATTTATTTATAACAAAAAATCTGTTCAAATTTATAAGAACTAAATTGCAGATTAGGTGAAATATAACGATTACCGGAAAAAGGTTATTCCACTAAATATTTTTGATTATATGCTCAACTATATATCGCTAGTGGAAATAAGTTTAATACATAAACATTACATAACTACAGACAGGTGAGCCTTGAATGGCTTCGTTTGAAAGTTAATCGCTCGCACTCGTACGATACTTCACTAAAATACACAATAAACAAATATAAATATATCTTATTTAACTGATAATATAAATGCGAATGTTTGAATGCATGTTTGTTAGAACGTATCTTTAGAACGGCTGTAAGGATGTCGCGGAAATTTGACATAGATGTAGAGAAACACGTTGGCTACTAATTAAGATTTTTTCGAAATCCGCGCAGACGCTGTCGAGAGCGAAAGCTAGTAAAGATATAACTAATATATAGATATAAGAATAATCTTAATATGAATTAAAAATTCTGTGTCAGTATTCCAAAAAAAACCATTTCGTTCAACAATTTCTTTCATAATTAAACAATTATTTTCCTTGTACATTTCTTCGTATATTGCGTCTAAAATAAACAGACGTTATCAAAAAAAAATCCCATGTTATCATTGCATATATTTGCTACCGGTGATTCGTCAATCAATAAAGCCTTATCGATGACGTATGAGAAACATGTTTCTATCAATGTGTACGTATAATGTTTCTACAATTGTACGTATGTTTACTCGATCAGGTGATTCGTGATAAGGCTATCTGACGTATTGCTTTTTAGTTTCGCAATTTATTTCTACATATATATTGGGGTTAGCACGAATATTTGTGTCAATCGCTTTCGTATCGTCATCGACAAATATGTCAAAATTAGTGTCATTTTTGGTGTATATCGCTTGATAGTGTACTCAAATTTAAATACAAATTTTGTCGCTGACGATACTATGGTCACAAATTTTTGTGTTAGACCTACAGGATGTTACAAAATGGTATGTACGATGAATTATAAATAAGTTTTACCAATTATTTTATTATTTAGTTCCACTAATACTAGGGTGTTAGAAATTATTTTTTAATAAAATAGACGAGCTCTAAAATGTTGCATTCCTGAAATAACAACTAAAACGTCTCACATTTTTCGCTCCAGATTGTATAATCAAGGGTGCATTAAAATGCTGCATAATCTAGCAATGAGTAAGTCGAACTAGTGTCCAATCAAAGGGGTTCCCGAGCACAGCTGCACATCAACCAGCATTCGAGAGCCGCGTGATATCCAAAGTACGACGATCTTTCAATTATCGTTCGTTCCAATTCCTATGTAGCAAGGCCAGCGTCCCGATCACACTGGCCACTCGATTAGACAATACCGCAATTGATTTAGACACGTTACAAGGGTGAAGGTCGGAACGCCACTCATCACTTGGTTACATGACACTATCCAAACTATATTGTTACATATTGCCATCCCTTAATTAATCTTAGACAAAATATAGCCTAAAAATATTAACACAAACGTCACGGCAGTTTTATGGTGACATCAATATTTTTGTTTGTGTATCTTAATTTTTTTCGTAAATACTTAGAATCATTATGGCTAAGCTACATCGAATATTAGCTATCGCCCACTCTAAATTTTACTATCGTATGTGTACTTCCAGCCTATGTTCAACATCTATGCCAAATTTCAGCGAGATCCATTCAGCCGAAGATACCTTCTAACAAATAAACATCCATCCATCCAAACATTCGCATTTATAATATTTAATATAGTAGTCACTTACTAAAAATCTTAGGTTATTTTTTTAATATGAATTTACTAAAAATAACTTGATTATAATGGAAAAAATATAATCAAGGAAGTGACACAACCAGGACGTAACAACGTGTCTGCCTTAACAATTCCAACAGGAAACGGAACAAATCAAAAACAATACTAAACAATATTAGAATAACAATTTGAAGTGCATTAAAGCATCAGACCATGTTTTGGATTGATGGATGTTTGTTTTTAGGTATATCCAGAACGGCTGCATTGATCTTGCATAGATGTAGAACATAGTCTAGACGAATACATAGGCATATTTTTTTTATAACACCGCGCGGACCGAATACGAGCAACAGCTGCTTATTTTTAAGATTGAGAAATAAATAAAATTAGACTTTGTTCTTTTTTGCCTTGCTATTCGACGACGGAGTCGTGGGCGACAGCTAGTATTATATTTATCATAGTTAATGAATTGTAGGTAAATTTCCTTATATCCAAGTTGTGTTTAAAACGAAATTCTTTAGAAATATTCCCAACGCAAAGAGCCCTAAAATAAAAGCTAGCCAGGGTTAAAGCTTATAAATATTGCGGCCGTATGCAGAAAATAGGTATAGGGGAGATCGCATACCACGATAGTGCACGTGGATGTTATAAACAAGATGAACAAATGGAGAAGGCATCTCAAAAGCTTATAAAATATTAGCTGCCCCCGACTCGCGTAATTAAAAAAAGACCAATATTTGTGATAAAAACTACCCTATCTCCCAAGTAGTACCAAAATACAGATGCTCACAAATTTTGATAGAAATCGGTTCAGTAGTTTCTAAGTTTACCGCGACCATATATTATGACACGAATCTTTTATATAATATATACGATATATTTCTTTCACCATAACATATAAGGATCAAAAATAATAAATAATAAATGTCGTAATGACAACTAAGATACGAACTAAGTTTTTTTTTTTTTTTAATTTGAATAAGTCAGCACTTGACCACAATCCCACTTGATGTTAAGTTATGCGAATGAGGATACGTGCTAGCTTAGTTAATTCCTAAGTAACGGATAAGCTACAAAATCGTCTAAATAATATGATTATTCCAGTAACGACTCTTTGCATTAGTGATTAATAATTACTTATCCATGGTTGATCATCGTAAATGGCTTTTTAAAACATGGCCGCGCGACGCATCCATCACTAGGTTTTACGCGAGAATTACGGACGCCATTACGAAAATGGCGGGCTTTTATTTTTATGTGCGATCATAAATCTTATCTTAAAGTATTTTTGTCAAATAATTCTATTAAACTATAATAACTCATAGGTTCTATGAAACTGTGAAAGGTTGCTATTTAAAATATCTCTAACTAGACCAACCGTCGCACTCATAAACATTTAATGGTCCTTTAGCGTTTAATTATGAGATTTCTACTAGATGTGTATGTTAAGATAACTATAAAGAAACGCTATCTGAAAGTAAAACAATAAAATGGAATAAAAATATAATAAAATTCTGGTCAGGACTATAAATACAATGCGAACCCCAATTTTTTTTTTAATTTTTGTATTTTTAACTGGCAAAGGCTTAATTTTTTTTAGTAATAAATATAGATAATAAATTGTTATATAGATAAAAAAATCGTCATTATATTCTAATAAAATAGTAAAAAATAAATATGTTTAGGCATAGGCATAAATTAGATTTATATTACATTCTACACTCGTTAGTACCTGCGTTGATTCCTAATTAGTTAGGCTAGGCAGGTTAATTTATTAGACACTAAGAAACGCCTAAGGCTAAGATCATTAAATATCCTTGATTCATTGTAATTGACTAGGATAAAACATGTATCGTAAACCAAGGTTTTCCACTGACGAAACATGTATAGAGGTAACACTCGACATGTTTAAAGGGCATGACAATTTAATTAGCTATTTTTGGTCTACTTTTCAATACATAGCTTGTACGCGCGACTCTGTCGGCGCGATATGAAAAAACCTCATTTTTAGCTTATGTGTTCTCAGCTTATGTTTTACATCTATGCCAAACTTCAGCGAGATATACGCAGACGTTCTGTAGCTACCTTCTAACAAACATCCATCCAAACATTCGCATTTATAATATTAGTAAAATTATTAAAATAGCACAGGTAACTTATGAATTTAGTTAGAACAGAGTAAGGAGACAATTTACTTAAGTCGTGTTCGCTTTTAAATTAAAATATCTTAAGCGTAATCAGTTAAATGTAATGGAACAATTTATATAAGCAAGTCCGCGGCTCGCCGGACCGAATTTATAATGCAAACGAATTGAACAAGCACACCTTAACGAGTTTACATTTTATTCATAGATTTTCATTAGGAAAATGGTAATTGAATATGTACTAAAATTACTTGTTTTCTAAAAAAAACTTTAGTATTATTTCTAGCTTTCAAAGTTTTATCGACTCTCATTATTCTCGTCATGAGAGTTTTAATATCTCCAAAACGGCTTAACACATCTCGATGAATTTTGTCATAGATGTAGAACAAAGCCTTGAACAACACATATGCTACTAACATTTTTAATTCCCCAAGTAAACCATAAAAGGGAAGAAGGAAAAACTCTAACTATGGTATAATTGTAGATGAAGTAGATTGTAGAACAAAATCAAAATGATAAGCGCCGATAATTGACAAGACGATATCGCCAATTCAAGAGGACTAACAAGCATTGGACACCCGCTGTTACGAATCACATTTAAAAACATGCCTCAAGAGTACGCAACATAAATAATGCAACACTTAAGTACAAAAAGCCAGTAAAATACTAAATAATAGTTTGCTATAAAATACAAAAAAAGATAAAAAGTGTTCAAAAAAAACAAACAAATTTGAATCTGGAAAGAAATTTCTCAATTCCTGATTAAAAAAAGTTTAATAATTATAAAATAAAAAAAATCTTTTAAGCCAGTATCACCATCCTTTAAAAAAAAAAAAGTAAAAAAAAAAAACAGAAAAGCGTTGCGTATAAATAATGCATCGGAATGCGAGTGTCGTGCGAAACGCGCGTGAACCCACAGGCACCGTTATTCGCACGTGGAACATTGCTATGGAATTGCACTTAAAATCAATTTAATACAAATACAAGGATATTTTTTTTAATATAATAAGGTGGCAAACGAGCGAGCGGCCACCTGAAATCGCTGAAATAGCGAAGTGACCGTTACCCATAGACATACGCAATTGCGTATGCGTTGCCTACCTTTAATCGACGGATGCAGAGAAAGAAAATGTTTTCCCTTTCCATGCATCCTCTCATCCGGAAAGTCCAGTTCCACTACCCATCGTTTCCTTATAAGAAAAAGGGTGGGAAGGGAAGGTATAAATAAAATAATTCGGATGTACGATCACACAATGTGTACAGTAGAAAGCTTCTAAAGTTAAAAAAATATATTAACATTCACATGAAGTCAACTCCTTTTTGACGTCTACATCGAAGACTGGATTTGAGATACTTTTTCCTTCAACCAATCAATATTGATAACCCACAAGCGTACATCGTATACGAGACTCGATTGGAATGGAATATGGATTTAAACAATTTAGTTATAAGACGATGTAAAGACCGAATAAATACAGACTAGTCACTTATTAAAGTAGTTTTTTAATGTAAGAAAAAAATGCCATTGACCTCAAATAATAACAAAAAAAATCGAAGAAATAAGATAATGAAAAACATGATAAGATATCGTATACAAATTCCATTGCTCTTTGTATCAACTAATAGTCGATACATGTATTTTTGTGTTGAAGTTTCATGTCATGAAAATAAATTATCACCAACTTAAGTTTATCCCTATGGAGGGTCGGTACATTATGTACTACTCCTCCATACATCTCTATCAGCCGTCATATCCGAATTCAACCCCTTCCTACGCATGTCTTCTTTCACACAATCCATCCATACTTTCTTTAATCTTCCTTTACCTTTGTATCCATTCAAATTCAATCTCATAAAAACAAATGATTAAGGATTTTTTTTAAAATTTAACTCCAGATCTTCAAATTAAAAGCTATTAAGCATTACGTAACGACTCATAAGAACCGAGCAGAAATAATAATTTCTAAGAGTAGTCATAAATCAAAGGCATAGGAAACCTGAAAACAAAGCCAAAGCTGAAGCAAATACGAGGTTCCAATCTTATCAAAGCACTTAATGATCGAGTAATATGACATTGTGCTCATGTATTCATACTAGCTGTGGCCGCGACTTCGTCCGCATGAAATCTGAGCCGCGTGTCTTTGAGCTTCTCGCGGTACTGGACAGTACTTGGACATTGCAATATTACTTTATTTAAAAAAAAAAAGAATTTTTCTGAAATAAATGTACACATTACTCCTTATTACATCAACTACCTATAAATAAAAGTTCCATCAAAATCACTCCAACCAATTCGAAGATTAACCGAAACAGACAGACAAAAATTGTAAAAAATGTTGTTTTGGTGTACGTACCGTATATATATTCATATATATGTAGTAAACAACGGTAATTGCAATATTACAAACAGACACTCCAACTTTATTAGTATATATATATAATAGATAAAACTTTTCACATATCTTATCTTATCTTAAATGCTTTAAATTTTTTCGAGTACTTAAATAAATTGATCGTTAAAGTTATATTTAAATCGCATTAACGATTCGAAAAAAGTCCGAATTCAAATCTCAGTATTGAATTTGAAAAGGTCATAAAATTAAACATTGATTAACTTTTTCTGAACCTGAATATATTTGAAAAGGCGTCTTTGGCGGCATTTTATGTTAACGATAAATTATTAACAAAATTTAAATAATCATACTAGGCAAATTATAAACTGACTACCTGACGCCCGCGAGACGCGTAATAAAAAAATATTTAATTAGTAGCCTATGTGTTCTTCCAGACTATATTCTACATCTATGTCAATTTTCAGCGAGATCCATACAGCCGTTCTGGAGACAAACATCCATCCATCCAAACATTCGCGCTTATAATATTAGTAAGATAAGATTTCTGATAATTACCGTTGGTTTCTGAGACCAAAAACTTTGTATAAAACATATCGTCATACCTGTTATTATCTTTGACAAAAGAGATAACAGTATGTTTTAAACGGGGAATTTGGTCTCAGAAACCCACAGTTTAATAACCCGAATTTCTACTAATACTTTGACATCTATTAATACGTCCATCTTTAGCATTCTTGTAACATAATAAACGTCTCTTTTAATATGAAATAAAGCAATATTTCAAATAAAAAAAACATTCTACGATCCGATCATTAGACGTTCTATTCACGTACATAGCAACGACAAATCTGTATTCAAAATGGTACAAGTAGCGCCATCTATAGTCCGACAATCGACACTTGCAGCATCTATCTTGATCGCATCTGGATTACAAAATACAGAACCGTAGTATACCTAGGCATTCTACCAGGTAGACATGAATCAAGCTATTAAATAATTCATAGGACTTATAACTAAAGCATTGAAATCCTTCATACGCCCCCCGCGAGGTGCATTTTACACCCGCCATGTTGAATCTATCTAGCATAAATAAAATTCAATGCGTCTACAAAACAATGCGTCGCTGGCTCAGTTCAAGCACTTGACTTGCAATCTGCAGGTCCTGGGTTCGAATCCAGCCATATACCAATGTGTTTTTCGATTTCCGATTTACATATGTACATTTATCCGTCGTTCTTACGGTGAAGGAAAACATCATGATGCAACCTGCACATATTTGATATGAAATTCAAAGATATGTGTGAAGTCAACCAACCCGCACTTGGCCAGCGTGGTTGACTGCCATAGTCAACTAATTACCCTTAACTTAGGGTAGGCTCCGAAGCCCCTCGGTGGGGACGAATAGTGAGCTGATGATGAAATTATACATAAAAAGTTCTTACTTTTCTACCTTTAAATCTTTTAACAAAAATATATGTTCATATTATAGGCTTAAAAAGCAATTGAAAGTTTTTAAAAAAAAATTGTGTGACGAGTAGTTACTGCCTTGAGGCATTTACAGCTTCACCGGACTTGAAATAGCCGAGCGCAGATGGTACTTAGCCTAAACCTCGTTTATGTTGTAAAAATAAAGGCATTATTTATCTACTAAGTTTTTAACTATTAGGACAGTACCATGGATTTCTTTTATCCTTTTTATTTCTAAGAATATGAAAGGGATGACGATACATCGTTCGCAAATCATTGTGCGTTGCTCTTTCATTGACAATGCTCAGGATACGCTTGTCTTTTGGACTATTTATAGCTTGCAATTGAAACTAATCAGTGAAAGTTATTATTAGAAAGGAATGTCAACACAAAGCAATTGTGGTGAAGATTCAATTAGATTGCGTGCCTAAAGTCTTACGTTACTTACGTCTTATAGACATATATAGATTAGACGAAACAAACGCAGCGTTGCAGATAGACATACAGACAGACATATTTTTTTTTAATTGGTTTTTCGTTAACACTTTCGCAAGTACATCATGATACAATATGATTTTTTTTTTACATACAATCACTCCAATTTTAATTAAATATATACATGATAAGAAATATCAATGATCTATTTAGTAAGATTTATTTACTCAGCTTAAAATTGAGTTCTGCGTTCAGCCTAGTTTCTAGCTTTCGTGTCTTTCAGTTGCTACTGTTTTCCCCTACCAAACTGTACAAAAACATATCTTTTTGTACACATATTGACAACATCCTATGTATTCTTATGCCATTCAAAAACAAATGACGATTTGCAGTGTGATTGTGTTTTATTTTACAATAGTAAAAATATAAATTGGCTTACGATTGAGATGGTTGATGTAGTACGGCCCAATCTGAGGGTCGTATGCCTCCTCCCAGCCGAGAGGCAATTCATTGCCGATACAATCCGCGAACGATTGTGGCTTTGTATATCTGAAACAAGCATAATATATTTTATTACTATGTAAACATATATTACTAATATTATAAATGTAAGTTTAGATGGATGGATGGATGGATGAATGTATCTCCGGGACGCGTGAACGGATTTTCATGAAATTTGGCATAGATTTAGAATATAGTCTGGAAGAACACATAGGCTACTTATTTTATTTTAATTCCGCGCGGACGGAGTCACCGGCGACAGCTAGTACAACTATAAGGAATGAAGAAAAAGATTTCAAAAATTCTCTGGAAGGGATACACATGGCGATATCCAATATTGATCTTCAATGGAAATTGTAACTACCGAAAGCGCGGCGTCCATTTCAGGGCACGATCGAGGTGAGGGGATAGTTAGGGTTGTCAACCGTGATATAGTAAAATATTCGAATGAAAATGTATTACACATTAAACGTATCTGACCTTGGGTTTCTGACATTAAAATCTATGTATAAAATATATTGTCAACCCTGTAATTATCTTTAACAAAACAGAGATAAAAATAATATGTTTTAAACGGGGATTTTGGTCTCAGAAACCAAGTTAGATTGAATGGTTACAATGATAGAGGAACACTGAAGAGAGTATGAATGAAAATTATATGTGTAAGGGAGTGAATTCAGAAATTACTTCTGATAGAGGTGTATAGAATAGTAACTGCTACTACCATGCCGACCCTCTATAGGGAGCGGCGAGTTGATGATGATGACATCTTATATTGCGTAATTCCTTTATGTACCTATTACAGTTTTATGGCTAACCTAAACGTCTTGTTTTATTTTAATTATATATTAAACACACATGCTAACACATTTACTGCATAATGTGCGAAATTTCAGAACGAAATCCCAGTAAATTTCTAAACACAATAAATAAATAATACTAGGAACATTGGAAGCCATTTCATCGACAAACCAAAGATTTTATATAATTCTTGATAATTATTTCATATTCGTAAAAAAAAACTAATATAAAGATGGCAACCCTAAGCATAGAGGACGCGTGCGTGTGCGCATCCAAAGCATACCGGGAGAGCGAGACGGGGCGAAACAAGCTCCAAGTGCGAACGAGACGGTCGCATGTTACAATGTTACCGCGGCAACTGAACGGCAAAACCAGTCCTGTCAGCGGGACGTCAAGAGGAGTCGAGTTCTCGGAAACGGTGACCCGTGTCACGGAATCCCTAGTCACGCACACATACACATCAGACGCACACTAATAAATCGTAAGTGTACTAGTGACAATGTTTTTATATTGCAATCATTATTTTATAAAATTACAACAGCTTGAAACATAGTATCGAATCATCTTACTAATATTATAAATGCGAATGTTTGGATGGATGTTTGTTTTAATGTATCTCGAGAACGACTGTATGGATCTCGCTAAAATTTGACATATATGTAGAACATAATGAGAAAGAACTCATAGACTACTAATTAAGTTTGTTTTTAATACCGCGCGGACGCAATCGCGGGCGACAACTAATATTAAAATACTGTATAACTGAAATTTTAAAGAATTTTACTTATAGTATAAAGATAATCTGTTCTTTGCCTTATTGTGGAAAAAGACTCTACTTCTATTCCAATACATAGTACAAATATATATTAGGTTTCAAATATAATTGAAGGTCAATTGAAGATTAAAGCCAATTCTAATACTAACGAGAAATATACGTTTAAATTAGTATGCATTAATAAAAACAGTTCTAGTACCTATGACATATTCACGGCTTTATTTGTGTCAAATACTTAGTCGGAATTACCCCTTAATACATTAAAATATCAAAAGTATGTCTTGCAGTATTGCAGAATTGTAAAATAGCACGGGGCGGGCAACGCACTGTGATCAGTAGCCACAAATAGACGTGGAGTTGCTACCCGTCTTATATTATTTCTTGCATATATGACGTTCAAGGTATTGCTTAATTATATAAGCATAATAACATTGAAATTATATGTATATAAAGTCCATTTCCACTGACATAACACATGACAAAAATGTCACCTTTCTTTTTCTTTTCGAACAAAGATATCGACATAATTCGTAAATGTTTTTAAGTTGATATAAAGTTTAAATAGATCACTAACTGTGGATTTCCGAGTCCAAAAGCTACACTAGTAGTTTCTAGTTTTATACAGATATTGGTCAGAAACTATTGGTACATTTAAATTTAAAAATATCAAATCAAAGTCGAACAAAACTCTTATAATAATTAAAATCAGTATGAATAATTTTAATTAATCGTATAATTTTTTCATTAAAACAGTGTAATTATATCTTATATTACTTAACATATCGCTAGATTGCTTAAAAACTATATAGATAAATAATAAATTACGCAAATACATAGGTATCGAGAAGGTGTTACTGTTTCAAAACTCCGATTGCCAAATCCCGGGTTACAATGTGTTTGGTGCCACGCAGTCTCAACGCAACACCGACGTTCTAAAAATATCATACCGGGCAAATATTTTAAACCCGGCAACCCGTTTGATGCATTCCCTCGGGATTCTAAGCTCTCTTGCAGTATGAAACGTATTTGAAAAAAATGTCATAATAAAATCTGACATTTGATTCGAACGGCTACGTAATAGTCAAATACGAATATGTCTATCGTATAAGTTTTATCTTAAAACAATAGAAACTTTAAAAGAATCTAGCAAATAGTAAGTAAGGAAAGCAAGATAAAGAAAATCATTTCGGGTCATGTTAAACATCAGAACCAAAGTAGTCTTACTAATCCTAGTAATACTAATATTAATAAATGCGAATGTTTAGATGGATGTTTGTTTGAAGGTGTCTCCACAACCACTGTATGGATCTCGCTGAAATTGGCATAGATGTTAAGCATAGTCTGGAAGAACACATAAGCTACTTATTAAGTTTTTTCCAATACTGCGCCGAAATGGGCGGGGGCGACAAATAAACTTGTGAATTAACAAATTTAATAACATTTCTATCTTGTGAAGATATTCATCCATTCTTTCTATATATTCAATAGCCTAATGGTTAAGGATACGGATTTCCGATCACGAGGTCGGGTGTTCAAATCCCGCCATTCGTCTATTGTCGTAAACCATATCCTAGCACAAGCATAGAGCTTAGTTGGAATGGTAAAAGAAATATTAGTAAATTTACAAAAAATCTGCTAACATTTCTAATAAAAAGAAATTACACCTTGTATTGAAATGATGTCATATCAAGCTCATTAAATACGCGAGTATTCCGTTCTAGTTTGAAACAAAGAGTACGGCCCGCTTCGGATTGGATGGCCGAAAAAGGAAACGCAACGTTAGGGGTCAACGCAGTTTCCTCTCGCATTCCAAATCGCTTACACGAAACGATCGCGCCAAATAACACTTCGAAGAATTTATAAAAATATATAGATTATAAATAGATTTAAACACACATCTCATAAACATTAACTTAATATGCGTGCGCAAGTTTCACGGAAAACAAATAACACTTTTTTTAAGGAAAATGGTAAATCGGAATTCGCATAAATTAACTACCAGATAATATATGCTTTTAAAAACACAAATTATATTCGATACAGCATTTACAGAGTTTATGCTTAAGTTTTATCATTTAATTAAGAACGGAACATTCTTAGGAACGTTCGGAAAATACAGGTCATTGTGCAGACAAAATAATGATGCATTTCTTTCCAAATAATCTTATTATACTAATATTATAAATGCGAATGTTTAGATGGATGTTTGTTTGATGATCTCGAAAACGGATTCATAGATCTCGATGAAATTTAGCAAAGAGGTAGTTTGGAAGAGCATAAGCTAATTACGGAGTTGCGACAGCTGCCCTGTAATAACATAGAATCCTACTCGACGTATACACGATATTTTTATACGAAAAAACACTAATAAAAATTCATCTAAAGATGGACAGTCTGACTAGTTTTGTTTTTAATATCTGGCCTTAACAATTCGCCGTGTACAAGTGATGTGACACCGACGTCACGTTATTCGATCATTGACAAACGACATTCCGGAGTCGAGTGCCGACAGAATGCGGCTGAGGCGCGTCACTAGTTTATCAAGGTCTCGCGATATATGCGACGAAACATGTAAATCAATATGCTTATTACCGAAACATTCACATAAATAATCAAATTAAATAAAACTGTCTACACAGTCACACTTTAATAGTAGATTTCTGAGACCGTACTCCCGGTTTAAAACATTATTGTATATTTTTTGTCAAATATAATATTTATTTATTTAGGAATGCCAAAAAAATATGTTACATACTTTACTTAGTACATAGGTTACATGATAAAGAGTAAGCTAAAACATATTTCAATTACAGGCAAACACAACATTCGTGTAAATAAAGAAAGTACTAGAGAAAAAAAAACTATAAATAATATTGAACTTACATACATATAAAGAGTTTGAAATCAATACACGGTTACAATCAATGAATTAATTCTTAAACACATATTTAAATTTAAGTAAAACAATAAAATAAATATTATAATATGTTTTATACAGAGATTTTGATTTCAGAAACCATCTAAATCGTTTAGGATTAGGTCACAAGAAAATCGCCTAAATGCAATAAACAATGGTTACTTAGAGGTTATGTTATAAAAATGTGTATTACCGGAATATTTTAGAACTAACCAAGTATAAACGAGTGATAAAATATTCCGGGGTTTACTAACCCATGAAAAATATTACCATATCCAAATTATGAAAACAAAAATCAACAGCATTAAAAATATAACAAAATTATAGACATACGTACATCGTATAATCAGGATTCCGTGTGATTCACTGCATACCGAGCTCCTTTGTCATATGACAAGTAACAACTCAATACAAAGTTATGGTCAACTCAATACACTATTATATTAAGCAAGCAATAAAAAATAGGTTATAAACATTAACACTCACAGTGAAATTATTGTAAGAGCGTTCCTCAGTATAGATTAAGTATAAAACTACATTCTAGTACTAGCTTTTGACCGCGACTCCATCCACGCGGAATTAAAAGAAAATTGAATAAGTAGCCTATGCTTCCAGACTATGTTCTGCATCTATTTTATCGAGATATTTTAAGGAGTTCTGGAGATACCTTCTAACAAACATCTATCCATCCATCTAAATATTTGCATTTATAATACTAGCTGTCGCCCGTGACTCCGCCCGTGTAGTACCAACAAACTAACAGCGTTAAGACAAAGTACATAACTGCAATAGATTAATATGAATTGTATTTAATATTTCAAAACACATGTTGCGGTAACGATAACAAAATTAACAAAGACTTTATAAAACACTTTATGTTGAGTTTGATAAATGACTGAACGGTTGTTTGATTAATCCATTGTCTAACAACTGGTACTTGCATACAATTCGCATATATATATATATATATGCGAAGATTAAAAAACATATCTTAATATACCACAATAATTATTAACATTTTACTAATAAGAAATCTTACTATTACTATTAATATAAATGCGAATGTTTGGATTAATGTATAGATGGATGGATGTTTGTTAGAAGGTATCTCAAGAACGGCTGCATAGATGTCGCTGAAATTTGGCACAAATATAGAACATAATCTGAAATGATAGGCTACTAAGTTTTGGTATTCAACGCGGTCGGAGTCTCTGGTGACAGTAAGTACTATATTAAAACACAAGACATAAGAATGTTTTATACTATCATGAGATTTGTATTAGAGAATTAGAGATTAATAAGAAAAAAGTTTTTATAATTCAAATGTCTTGGAACTGAAAGCCCACGATAAACATTCCAGATAAATACGGAACCCTAAAAATCAATGAATAAAAGTGAAAAGTAAAAAAAAAGGTTAGGAACTTATAAAATTATATGGCCTACTACTACTAATAGTGTTTAAATTCCAATTTTTTAATCCTATTTAATTTATCGATTAAAAATTCGAATCGATTTAACGATTCATTTGATTGGCTCGTAAGACGGGTACATACAGGAAAAAAAAATTCTCAGTCGACTCATTGAATCCATTCACGAAACAATGGCCGTGGTATTTGGTGGTCAACAATGTTTCGCAGAAGTCAGTCGCGTCCCATTCATTCGGTCTCCATTGGATAGCATTGATATTGTCATGTATGGGGACCGTGTTTTAACCTCACTTTCCGGTCTAAAGGCGACTTCGAATAACAAACAGAACTCTGTCTGGATATTAACGACGATTGTCAATTCAAAGATGTGTTAATGTCGTTGTAATTTAATAAAAGTAGATTTTCATTGCTGTAATAAGTCTAAAATACCTTCTGTTCTGTTTGACAGTTGATTTGAAAGCCTACTAGCGTAATCAGAAAAACTAGACGCAGGAATACCTTTATAATTGTAATACAAAATTATTTTATAAGTTGAACTAATCTAGAACAATCTTCATTACTGTATTTCGTTGTTGAACCATGTATATATATATATACATGGTTCAAATTATAATGGTTAGTAAAACAAATGATATCAAAAGTTTTAAATTACTTTTTTTTATTTTATGACCTGGTAACATAGACCTTTAGGTCATATCTTATTTGGTTTTTAAATTACAAAGTCTTTCGCGTAGAGATCAAGTACAGTTTTTCTAAATCTTTAAATATACTAGTTTTCGTTATAATTTACACTATGTTAAGTGCAAAATTAACATTCTGATAAAGACGTGGCATAATGGTCAGAACCTTTGCCTTTTTTGTCATAAAAAAAATGTAAAGTAAAGAGAATGCGCGGGAAGTGTTACCGAGATGTAGTTGCGAAGAATGCTCAATGAAATATTATCGTAAATAATGTACCTATGTACAACACTATTTTTAGTATAAGGATTTTATTTGTATGTCTGTCTACAAGCTTGATACGTAAATATATTATAAAATAGAATTTAACTTGGCCAATGTCTATCGAATGATCAGTACTACAGGTGGTTGGTTTGCATTCCGCAACGCTTACGTTCTAGAGATTTTACTGCGTTTGTATTTCGTATTCTATTACCTAAAGAATAAGGTACATTTTAGTTTAGATTTGTGTTGTAATGGACGCATGGTTCGCCCACGCCGGCTGCGCCTGTCGTTACATTATCAAGGATTTGCGGACCTAAGCCTTTTTGATACTAGACGTGACCGAATGATTTATAAATCAAACACCAAAATATGGCGTGGTTTAAAAACGGTCTTGATCCTTGATTTATTTGCGAATAACGAGTATAAAAACGCTACAATTTATTTCTACATATACAGTATGTTACATTTGAGAGTTGTAATCGATAAATGCTCCAAATAGAATATAAGTAATTTCATATAATGACAGGGAAGACAGAATACAGGGACTTAGAAACAGTTCAAGTACTAAAAACAATTTACACTGACTAATGCTTGGAAAACAAAAAAGGAACAATAAGTTTATATTTCCTTAATAGACGTGTTTCTAATAAATTAAATTCGAAATTTAAAACGGAAAACCCTTCTTAATATCGACAGCCAGTAGCCAATGATAACGGTTTTGCTAAAATTATAAGGAGCTAAATTCGTAAAGAGAAACGAGTTCCCGATTGAAATATAATTAACTCTTATTTTTAGAGTATTGGGGTTAATTATGCAATATTAAACCTTATCAGTATCTATCATAAAGGATATTTAATTACTATTACGGATGCAGGATGGAATAGACATGGAAATGAAATTAATGCCGAAGATGTAAACTAAGATTAAGTTGTCGAGTTGTTGAAAGATTAGTAAAGTGGCTGTCAACAGAGACTTCGTTAGCGCGGAATTAAAAGAAATTGGTAGCCCATGTGTTCTTCCAGGTTATGTTCTACATCTATGTCAAATTTCAGCGAGATCCATGCTGCCGTTGTAGACATATCTTCTAACAAACATCCACCGATCCATCCGTCGAAACTTTCGCATTTATAATATTGGTAAGATGTATGTAATGGAACAAAAACTAGTAATACTATTTCAAATCGATTCATTACTTATGGAGTTTACTTGACACAAACAAACGAACGTTATTGGCAAAGACCGAAGGAATGACGCACTAAAAATTACGAGGTCCGATAACTCCTTAAAACTGGTGTGAATACTTTATCTTTCAATCGCCATCTAAAGAGGTTGTTAATAACAAAATTAATTTTTATTAGACGTTTTCAAGTCGAGTAGCGGTAAAACGGTCCCAGTCGCCTAGCGGATTTGATTCGTACATTTTTATATAAACCTTTAAATATAAGATGTTAAGTAGTCAGCATTCCTTCGTCGCCGTCTGGCCGCCGTCCGATCAATCTTATGCAAATTAATAAGACGTCTGTTTAGTTCTAAATGTGCACGTAGTCTAAAGATGTACAGATAATATTTTAAATATGTTTATCTGGTAGATAAATATTTTAGGTTATATTTTTTGCATGTAACATTGTGTTTAATTCTATGTTAAATAGCAGAAAGAACGTAGGATATACCTTTTTATTGGTTAAGATTACGATATTTTTGATAGGAAAAGACGATACTGTGATGTGATTAAAAATATTATTATGACTATTTAAAACTAGTCTGCGATTTCCACAAGAAAATGTTAATTATAAGGGAATTAAAAATTATGTTCAATAGATGGCACTGTACATATATTTAGAAAAATCTGTGCAATACTGCAATTATTTTAAACTAGCTATCGCCCGTGACTCCTTGCGCACATACCAAAAAACCCAATAAGTAGCCTATTTGTTCTTCCAGACTACATTCTACATCAATGCCCAAAATTTCAGCGAGATGCTGTTCTGGAGATACCTTCAAACAAACATCCATCCATCAATACATTTATAATATTAGTGTGAAGTAAGATTTTCTCCTATAGAACCAAAATGTTACCAATGTACATTTAAGGGGGTAGTTATTTGAAGGCAACTGCGAGCAAAATCGCGGTCATAACTTGTATTACGTGCCAGCCATCTCCCGCTAGTCGCTAGCCGCATGCCATAGTCGTACGATTCATCGACATACCATATTCGGCAATACTAATCACGCAGAAATTCTACCAGCCATACCAAACACCGCTATGTCGACACAGCATATATTATAAAATTATAATTATTATACGTACAACAAAAAGATTAATATCTTGTCATCAAAGATACTAAAGCTTTGTGCTAAACATCTATTTTGTAAAATGACGCCTTATCAACGGGATTATTAATTATAATTTGTTGAAATTCCGTTAAAACTGAATATTTTTCAATAATAAACACTGATTTCAGTTTACACAGGCACATCTACGCATACATACTGTTTGGTTTCAATAATTCGGTACACTTCTGATTCTTAAACTGATATTAATTTCATATGATAGATATTACCGTGAGTTTCTGAGACCAAAATCTGTACAAAATATCGTTATCCCTGTCATTATCTTTGATAAAACAGAGATAACAATAGTTTAAACGGAGGTTTCGATATCAAAAACTCAAATGCAAAATAACCTTAATGTTTGAGAAATGTAGAAATTAATTCAAATCGCAATAAACGTATAAGCGTAGATATAGCTGTTAAATGAAACGCGACAAAAATAGCTCAGGCAATGAAAAATCATTAACGTATGAGTAAACAATAAATATGACGGCACATAGATAACAAAGGAATGTTACTCTCGATTAAAAACAAGACCAGCTTTATCAGCGCATAGATAATGTAGCGCTACACGCTTTATTATATTCTAATTTTACGTTTTTAATTTCAAATAAAACGCGATATATTTCAACATAGACAAACTGCATTAACATAAACTCGTAAAAAAAAATTTAGACAAATAAAAATATAAGGTATCTTTAATAAATATTATAATTTCACTTTATCCGACAATTTTCATAAAATAACTGAATATTTTTAAAAAGAGTAATGGCCGCCATGGAATTTGACGTTTCTCTGTTGTCTTGTCCTGTGGCGATTCAATTCATATAATTCCCCGTTATATCATAGGACCAAATACAGTCAAACTGACTTCCTGTTTTTTTATTAATTAATTTAGATTTTTTATTTTTATATATCTTAAAAAATAATGACTATAAATCTTTCCTTTCCTAAGCTTTCTAAATTATATTTAAACGAAATATTAAATTGCAATCTTTAAAAACTATCCGTATATATTTAAATTTTTTAATGTCCACCCGCGTCGAACATGTTCCAAATAGATTTAAAAATCGATAAATCAGTGTTGTGAGTACATCGTCCGAATACTTAATGAGCGATCGTTAAATTTAAAATCGATTATACATCGAATACAAACAATACGGCACATTGATTAGCATAGGAATCAAAATAAATGGACACAAGTCGTCTGGGCGCGATCGTCAAGGCCAGCTTTATCTGAGAGGAATGCGTACAGTAAACAATGTTAGACGATATTTCGCCTCAAACCGCGCCCAGAGCTTGGTCATTGCGTATTTTATAACTTTGTGCCAGAAATTCATTACTTGGAATTATTTTACATGCTTAGTAATATCACAATTTTTACACATTGAAACTTGCTTGGAAAGTGAATTAAAATAATTAAACGAAGTAATCCAAAAGAATGAGCACATTTTCCTTTCAGCTGGATATTATGGAATAAACTATGGTCTAGTACATTCCACAATCTTTCTTATATTATGATATGCGAATATTTGGTTGGATAGATGGATATTTGTTACTAAGTATCTACAGAACTGTGAAACGGATCTATCGACAGCGAGTCATACGTAATTTTTTCTATTATAACTTCTCTATATAAATCTTGTATTTAAGTCACATCCACGTATCAGCAAATAGGTTGACATTTTACAGAGTTTTATCAACAAATTCCGTACACATCCTCTGTAAAATAATTCGTATAAATACATCGATGGCACATAAAAGAGCTATGAAAATACGAACCATTTAAAGTCAGAATACATTCAGAGTGCAACAACTGCGTAATAAAATAGTTAAATTTATTATTGAATGTGTCAATTAATTCCCATTACAAACGCAAATGGATTCCTTTAGGAGTCAAGAAACGTTGTAAAATGCAGCCCTTTAGCGTCACGCATCGGGTAACATTGTGCGTGGGAAGTATCTACTGCACTTTACACACATACTTGGATTTCACAATCTTGGGAAGAAGACTCTATTGCATTTTTATTGTAATAAAGCAGGAACCAGACCTCCTGATATATCCTAACTCTAACCCAATTAAATGGGCCTAAAATGATAATTTTTATGGGACATCTCTTCGTGGTGAAATCTGCACATATTTGCGAAGACATGAACTAACACGCACTGGGCCAGCGTGGTTGATTATGGCCTAGTCACTCCTAAATTAGGTTGGGCTCCGATCCCCTCTGTGGGAACATACAGTGAGCTGATGATGATTATATTATCAACAAGTCGTGGATTACAATTCGAGTCGTGTTGTCCCTTCTATTTATAAATTCGTACAATGTCTTTCACTAATATTGCTTAGTTAATTATGAGTGATTTAAAAAAGAGAAAGATCTGACGAACTTTTTTTTACATTGTCTTATCTACTTTCAGTACAACCTACAATTAAATGTAATAACATACCCTTGATAGCTACGTAAGATAGTTATGTTAACTTCGCAGCTTTTAGAAGTTCTTCCCACGGCATTATTAATTGAATTTGTACTCTTCATGTACCGTTACAAAGGGAATTTTAGTTGTAAGGTACAATTATAATCCAATTGCAGATTTTTAATATTTTCTTCTAAAATATTTTCACTGCTATTCGTCTGACAAGATATGTAAAGCTGCTCTATACAAAGTAACAGCGTCTCAAGAAAGAAGTTAGCTACTATAACAATAGTTATTTCAATCAAAATATTCGCAACTAGACTTTTCTTCAATACAAGCAATCTTAACTTTAAAAATGCCGTCGATAGTATTCAATTGACGTTATACGTCACGTCAAGACATTATTCATTCCAATGCCGTCAACTCCATCTCACAACCGTCATTGTCTTTCACAAAGTAACGAGACCAATAACTTCTTCTTCAATTTACGATACGTCGTTAATCGCCCGCTGTGTTCGTGTTTTTGCCGGTGGCATTTTATCTTTTAACTCTTTTTATGTACTACCGGCTTCAGCGACCCGCGAATACCGCAATCCCTATTAGCCAGCGATATCTCGTTACTGGAAGCGTGGAAGCTATTTATTACCTTGTACGAACCGTCCTCAATGCAATCTCTCGGAGGAACCTAGCGCAAACACTGTATATACTTTTTATATCAAGGGAATACGTTTATAATCAATATTTTAACAGAACTTTTCCAGTTTAACTCTTTAACAGATACCAACATTCATATTACAAAGAACAGAAATTTTGTTTTCTTAACATCTTCGGGTATTGGTTTTTTAGGCTAAAAATTTATGGACATCAAATAAAGGTACAAGAAAAACATAACTCACGTCCATGAGAAGGGTAAGAAGAGAATACTCTTCATTAAGTGTCCTGAGACCAAAATACTACTCTTCAGCCTCTTCCACATTCATACACCTACGTATACATTCTACGTCTCGCGTCTAATAAATGTGTAAAATTCATCTCCAGTGAAATAACTGTCATTATTATCACATTTTAAAGTAATGTAGTTAGCGACTCTGTATAAGGTTAATAACGTAAGCGTCAGAGACATGGGCGGGTTATTTTTAGCGTTAATAAATTGGCTTTGTGTTGCGCTTTATTATGTACTAGTTTCGCGCTGACGATTTCATGTGACACATACTTCTAGGTCAGTTTTGATTCAAAAACCTTGTTATAGCTCAGTAATATTGCATTATATCAGAGATTTAAATACTTTTATCTCGTACGTCTCTTTAAAATTGTTCCTGGTTTTGGTGACCCCTGTTGCTTAATCCCCAACTTTTAATTCGTAATAGGACCGCTTTGAGAATCTGGTGCTTTATATAATCCGAAGCATTTCATATGATGTAGCTATTTTACAACATACCAAAGCTTTTTTAGTGTTTGATGATAAATTCCGAGATTATTTTCTCAATCACATCCATATTCTCAAACATTATGCATATGTGCTATCGCATACCATGTTGCGATTTTACATTCAGCCAAAAGCTACAATAAGAATATCAACTTTATGTTTCCTGTGTCAATACACCAACAACCGATATCTGCCTTCTTGGCTATTTGATACCACAGAAAAGCTTAAAAGAATGACTATGTTATAAGGAATTTAATTTTAAACATACAGCACGTTCTTTTCGTTAAATATCACCAAAACAGTCGCGCACAATCACGCAAGGTTACCACTGAATATTGATACTTTACAATTTTAGCAACTTAATTTTACCTCCGCTTTAATATGATTGTACATTCACTAACATTTCCATTGAAATATTTTTGTTATTTTGGCGACTGCATATGAGCGAGTTGATTAATTCCTATATCTGAGTTATACTGTTTAGCATTTTTAACGGTCACAGCACATTTTAAGCTGCAGGTGGGCAGCTTTGAAGGTCAACTTTTTAAGACAATGTCGCAGGTGCCGCGTCTTAACTATGGCAAATAGATATGGCTATACATGATCGGTATTTAATGGGGATGTGTCGAGCTCGAAGCACCTGCAATTCGATGTGGTGGCGAGGCAGGGGTGCGGAGGGGCCGAGGGGGTTCGCGCCGCTTTAGAAAGGCGCGACCATCGCCGCGGGCCCGGGCCGCATTCTACGGCCTGTCATTCACTTCGAACAGCTTGCCTATGCAGTGCATTCCATCTTCCAACCCGCTCTCCACGCATCGCACTTCACGCGCCGCACCAAACCGACCATCTAAATCTAAACATGTCCCGATCACTACAAACTGTACATTTATTTTAGCATCTAGATCGCTAACACTATTTATATTAACCAGTTTCCGAGCCGCATTCGAACGCTTTCCAACACGATTCGAATGAGGTCTCATATTAATACGAGAGTTGAATACGTTGAAGGATAAAAATGATAACCATAATTTGTGTTTAGGTCAGTTGTTGTTAGTCAATTGTGGAATGTCGTGTGAAATCGAGACGGTTGCGCGTGCTTTCCGACAGATAGCAGCTGCGTCGCGGCGAACGATCGGTTTGTTTTTCACAATTTATTCTATTTGGAAACAGTTCTTATCACGTACGGCACAAGTAATACTTAAAATAACACTAGTAGCCACAACCTAAATAATCGCAAGCAATAAATTCAATCAGAAAACTCAGGAAATCGCATTGGAATGTGAAGTTTTGACATGGGGCTCTTACGGGTTAACACTTCTCTTCGGAAAACTTACCTGTCTCGCGGGTCGATCCACGTCGTTTTTCTACTGTTGTGGTCGATGAAATATAACTTTCCATCAAAGTCCCTCGCATAATCCCATCCGTCGGGCAAGGGTATCTCACCGTTTCGTCTCCTTGGCATATTTCACTGATTAAATCCATTCAAACGAATAACGAAGCACACTCGCGAACTAGCTACACGGCCATGTTGAATACCTCATTACGAGGTGTGACGTCACGCGGGATCGGCCAATGGCGGCGAAGGGCCCCCACGATGGAATGCGGCGCGTACGCGAGCGCGAACAGTTCCGCACGTCACTTTCCCGCCGATACGTACAAAGTACGCGACCGCACCACGCGAGCCCGCGTCGCTGACTGAGCCGCGGGCGCCCATCGCCACGTTATCACCGCTCATGATAATATTCACTACCAGCACCTACCGTCTAAATGCATTCCTCTTGACCACAATGTTTACATTACATACCGTGGCCTGGCAAACACACCGAACCGCCGACGGGTGCCTACAGTTCACAGTGCGAACTACAAAACCGAGCCAAGCAACAGTGAAGGCGAAATGTAGTACCTATCCATTCAATTTATTTACGATTCCGTCGCATGTACCTACGTACTCAGACAGATATGTATAGGCCGCATTCCAACGCGTATGTATGAGACAACACACGAATTATAGACATATAACGTACTGAATAACATTGTGAGTGTAGCTTCACTGGAATCAACTTTATGTTAACTTTATACTATCTACATACTACAGATATGATTAGTTTTCTTTAATGGTCTATATTTTTATACTAATCAATGTTTATAAAATATATGACCACATTGTAATTTGCTTCAATTGTCTTTATGTACATAATTATACAACATAGTAAGATGTATATTATTACAATACTTATGTTATGATTCTTATTCAACAAGACTAACTTAGTTCTATAATAAACTTAAACACAGTTCATAGGTGTCTGACGGAATTCAGTTAGGAATAAGAATTTTTTTTCTGCGCATACAAGTAATTAGCATGGTATGCGCAAATTATGAAGAATTAAGAATGGCATATAAGAAAGAGAACTGGTAATATGTTATGTGGAGGGCAGCATTAGTAGTGATAGGTCTAAGAAAAGATGGATCGATTGCGTGAGAGGTTATGTAATTAAGAAGGACGACTGAAATAACGAGCTATGGATCATTAAACACTTGGAAGTCTAAAATCTCCAAAAAAGAATGATTTGACAGAAGAAAAAATTTAAAGAAAAGAGACATAAACGCCTTAAAATGGATGTTCTTCGTCCTAATAGTAGACTAGGTCACAGGGTCACTAAATAAGTGTTTTTATCCAAAATATATGAACCGCTACTTCTTATTTTTCCTTGTTTAAATTTCTTTTCTGAATTAATTCAAAACATCGACGCAAAAAATAACGACCGGTTATACTTGGAAAATACACGGATGGTATTTCCTATAAAGGTTTTTAGTATGAGCAGATGAAAGCGAATGCTAGTTCAGGGTCAAATATAATTACGCCTATTTTTTTTGTTTATAATATTCTTTTTATTTAACCTAATTTTAAACAAAGTTTTTATAGTCATAAAGTGTACGTATGTAGTTTGCTCTTACCTTAATTTAATTTATAAAATTCAAAGCATTTTGTTGTTCATGTCTACGTATTTTATTTTCAAATGACTTAAACCTTTTACCTGTGAATTAAGATTACTTTAGAACATACTAGCTGGTATCCCCAACTTAGTCCACCTTCAGATTGAATTTTCTAAAATCCCGATATTTGTTTAGTAAAAATAATTTTATCAGTATGTTAATTATTAAGAGGTTTTCCGTATATATATTTTATAAAAACCCCCTGTATTTATTTAAACCATCACCTCTATATTACCTCATTTATGAGATGACTATGGATAAATCCTTTTGTACTGCTCGCGTATGTAACAATAGAAATTCTATAGGCACAATTTTTAACTTTGCAAACAAAAATATATTTTAATTAAATTTACAAAATAAAATAGAATTAAATTGTTTTTCTTGCTACGGGTCGGGATCAGCTTCAGCTAAACATTGTTTTTTGTTTTATTTTGTGAGAACGGAACGTACCTGTCAGTCCCAACATTTTGACAGATATGTGCCAAAGTGAGACAATTTGTCAAAATTTACAATAACTTTGCAACACGTAGTAGATTTTAAAAGATTTGTGAACGTTTAATAATTAATTCGGTAGAAAAAAAATCACCATGCCCACCAGTGATAGTGACGATTTTGAGAGTGCTGATGAGGGTCAAAACAGCCCACAAAAGAAGGAGAGAAAGAAGCGATTATCTTCGTCAAATTATAGCGATAATTTAGAATCAGATCAGGAAAACAGGAAAGGCCAATCAAAAACATATTCAGAGCCTAAAAAAGTAGGAAGCCTCTTTCAATTTCGTTAATATTAGTCTTTTATTTTTGTCTTTTTTGTTTTGCGTTGTTTAATGATTGAATTGCCCGTTTTATTGTTTCTTATTTACATAGGTTGAAACAACAGATGGTTGGGATGATTTTGACATCGATGAAGGTTCTGAAATTACAAAAGTTAGCTCAGAAAAGGATACTTCAGGGCCAAAATGTGAAAATACAACAAAAACCTTGAATGCCACAACCTCAAATACTGACAAGGGAGCTAGCAATGATTCAGGCTGGACTGATTTTGACGATTGGGGGGACACAGACATACCTAAAACTGGCAAGGTACTAATAATATCTTTAAATATGTGTGCATATAAATGGTCTGTCCTCGGCGGTATTTCCAAACCGCTACGACTTAGGGTCCTTCAAGAAGCGAGCTTATCACCACCTAAAAGGCCGGCAACGCATCTGCGGTTCCTCTGGTATTGCTGATGTCCATGGGCGTTGTTGAACACCTCGGTGTTCCCGCTGATTGTTTGCCCCCTTCTGTTATAAAAAATAAATAAATAAATAAATCCTCTTATTGATTTACTATTTAAATACTTACAAGTTTAATTTTTAACCAAAATACATTCACTACTAGAGTTTGTTGTTTATTAACTGGCAGACAGTTAAACTAAAAAGGTAAAAAGAGATGCATAACATTTTTCCTTTACATAATAAAACAAACCCACAATTAAACAAAGAGATACATCATTAATTTATCCTATTTTTATTTCCAGGAAGATACTACCAAACAACCTGCTAAGAACATAGAAGAAGTGACGGAACGGTTAGCGGCAACATCTACAGCGACTTCAACAAAGAATGAAGGTTGGGGCTGGGGATGGGGCATGGACTCTATACTGAGCACAGCCACTGCTGGCATCACCAATCTCACCACACAAGTTTCACAGGTCTTTATTTACTAAATATGATAATTATGTAGGAAAATAACTATGCTAAATAAATAATTGTAATACAATAGTATTTGCATTTATGAACTGGGCACTGGGTGTAAAGTCAAATTTTATGTGTCTTTTAAGTAACTAGCCATCGCAGAATTAAAATAACACTATGTGTTCTTCTAGCTTATGTCCTACATGGTTGAATGTGTCAACCTTAATAAAAAGTATTATAATTTTTAAAGATATGACCATTAACACTGCTGTTATGATTTGTTTAGAATAGGTCAGTGAAAGTAAATACTATTTCAATTTTTCAGGGGATTTCAACAGTCTTAGAAACTAGTATTGGGGCACCAGACCCTGAAGAACTTGCCAGAAAAGCTTCTCAAAGTGTTGAAAATAAAAATAAAGGCGAGGACAGTGTACCAAAAGATACTAACAAAGATAAACAGGAAGAAAGTACAAATAGTGATGCGCAATTTCCATTTGGAAGCCTTTTATCTGGTGTTACAAAATTTGTGGAGACAACTGGTTTGTATTTTTTATTAATATTTTTAATATTGTTACTATTGAACTTGGCCAAAGGCGAATCTAAGGGACTGCTAGCTTGCTTTAGAGATTCTTAATAACTCCAGTTTTTTTTTTTATATATTATAAAGTGGCAATTGAGTGAACGGTCACCTGAAATAGCGAAGTGACTGTAGCCCATAGTCATACGCAATTGCATATGCATGCCTACCTTTAATCAACGGAGGAGAGGATGCACAGAAAGAAAACATTTCCATGCATCCTCTCATCCGGAAAGTCCACTTCCACTTCCCATCCTTTCTTTATAAGAAAATGGGTAGGAAGGGAAAGAGGAGCAATAATCCAGGACGCACACTCATCAAACGAAACGCGGAATTTCTTTCACTTGTCGCCTGTCTTCTGTGTGGTAATGGTATTTCACCGGGTGAGCCGGGCTAATTCGTGCGAAGATGTTAAAGCGGTCTCTACCACTGTTAACTGGGCTCGACTGTATTTTTTTTTACTAAAGTATGATCTGAATTTTTAGTTTGTTACTAATAAATATTTGATTCAAACCTAAAGTTAAAAAAATATTTTTTACTTAAATATTGTTATTAAAATCTGTATATACACAAACATATTCTTGAAACATACTATGTTGTTTGCAAACATTTTATTAATTTGTCAAATCTTTTCTCATATAAAAGGTACAAAAGTCTTAGCCGGAGGTTTAGATACTCTTGAGACGATTGGCAAGAAGACTATGGAAGTACTCCAAGATGGTGACCCAGGGTTGGCTAAGAAACGAGCAATGCTCGGTCTGGATTCAGCGGATAAGCCAGTACTGTCTCAAGTGCTGAGAGAAGCAAAGGCTAAAGCTGATGAGGAAGACAGGATTAAAGAACAAAAGAGGGAGGCCAAGGAGGTTCATTATGAGACATTGTTTGATGATTTTGAAGGTAATTTACATTAATAATTCTGATTTTAAAAAAGATTTCTTGTAGGAGTTTTTTTATTTCATTTCGATGTTTTCTCTTATATTTATTATGTTGGAACTTTGCTTCTATTGAATCAATTTTAATGATTCTAGTATTATTATTTTAACAGTGATAGAGCTCTCTTTAACATCTTCGCACGAATTGTCCCGGCTCGCCCGGTGAAATACCACGACCACACAGAAGACAGGCGTCAAGTGGAAGCAATTCCGCCTTTCGTCTGATGAGTGTGCGTCCCGGAGACCTAATTTAGTCCTCTTTTACTTCCCACCCTTTTTCTTATAAGGAAAGGATGGGAAGTGGAAGTGGACTTTCCGGATGAGAGGATGCATAAAAAGGGGAAATATTTTCTTTCTGTGCATCCTCTCCTCCCTAGATTAAAGGTAGGCAACGCATATGCAATTGCGTATGTCTATGGGCAACGGTCACTTCGCTATTTCAGCGATATCAGGTGGCCGCTCGCTCGTTTGCCACCTTATGATATAAAAAAAAAAACAATTTTTGACATAAAGAACAAACAAAAAAAAATCTATATTCCTGACATTATTTCCTGATAATAATATTAACTTGAGGATTCTTTTATTCCAGGCTTGGTACACTTGGAGGCGTTAGAGATGCTATCAAGACAGGTCAGCATGAGGATAGAGGAGAGGATTCGTGCAGCCGACCCCAGTAAGAGACAAGACATTAAAGAGACGTTGCAGCAAGTTGCCGGTCAGTTATACTTTTAATTACATGATAATTTTTAACTACTTTTTGATGGAGTTATTTTAAACTAAGATTTTTATACTATCATCATCATCATCATCTCACTATACGTCCCCACCGAGGGGCTCGGTGTCTACCCTAAGTTTTATACTATAGTTATAAATTATTCATTCTATAATTGGAGCATAGAATTTTTTTTTTAATAAAATATATAAATGTAATAAAAATAATGAACATTTAGTAAAGTGATAGAGATTTGGTAATAGAGAAAAATTTGAAATTTTCTTTTTATATATGTGTGTAGAATTTTCTATTATATATTTTTATGCCATAATTATATATCTTACTTGAATTTTCTTACTAATATTATAAATGCCAACGTTCAAATGGATAGATGGATGTTTGAAGGCATCTCCAGAATAGCTGCATCTCGATGATATTTGGCAAACATATTATGGAAGAAAACATATGCTCCTTAAGATTTTTTTAATAAGTGGGAAAAATCACTGTTAAAGAGTTTTGTTATATAGTTAACTAGCTGTCGCCCGCGAGTCCGTACGCGTAAGACAAAAAAATAGTTTCCGATTTTTTGGGCTATCGAAAAATATATATATAAAATTTCATAACAAAATATTCCAGCCATTTTATATATAACACTAGATTAATAGTAAATAAGAGGCATTATTCTGTATCCGCAGAGCTATGTGAGATGCCGGAGGAGGATGATGATGAGGAGGAGTCAGGAGACACTTCGCGGCCTGACGCGTTGCACGAGCGCCTGCAGACCGCCACCAGGGACATCGGACTGAAGATGCAATATCAACCTCTTATCAAGTAATATGACTTATATTTCATTCCAAAGACAAAATCTTTTCATAGACAAAATGCACATGGTATATTAAAATTGATAAATTATGGAATACTAGCTGTCGCCCGCGACTCCGACCGCGCGGGATTAAAAAATACTTAATTATTAGCCTATGTGGTTTTCCAGACTATGTTCTACATCTATGTAAAGTTACAGTTTGATCCGTTCAGTCGTTCTTGAGATACCTTCAAACAAACATCCATCCATCTAAATATTCGCAATTATAATATTAATAAGATTTAACGTTGGTTTCCGAGACCAAAATCTCTGTATAAAACTTATCGTCATCCCTGTCTTTGACAAAACAGAGATATGTGCCAAACGGAAATTTTAGGTTTAGAAACCCACGGTTATCCTTTGATAAGCAACTGATACAATTAATATTTTAATTCCAGACATTATAAAGAGACATTGGAATGGTTATCAACCGGTGACATATCATCACGCGCAGTATACAAGCGCGGGGTGAGCAGCTTGGCGCATGCCACCGCGCTCGCTGTGGAAACCTACCATAAGACTGCGGAAATGCTGCTGGTGAAGACACGCCGCTCTACTGCTGATGAAGCTGACGCACTCACACAGTTAGTATATTAATTAATCTATTTCGAATTAAAAATTAACTTAATTAGTAGCCTAAGTGTTCTACTAGAGCAGTCTTTCCCAAAGTGGGCGATAACGCCTACTTGTGGGCGCTGCAGGACTCAAGTTGCGGGTCATAGTAAAAGTTTCGTTTAGAAATCTCCGTTAATATACATATATAGGTCACAATAATTAATTAATTTAATTTGAAGTTATAGTGGTTATTAAATATGTGAAAATATGGGGGCGCTAAAAAATATTTGTTCTCAAAGTGGGCAGTAGACAAAATAAGTTTGCGAACCACTGTTCTACGCTATGTTCTACATCTATAACTGATTTCAGCGAAATCTTTGCAGCCGTTCTGGAGATGCCTTCTAAAAACAACCATCCATCTATACATCTAAACATTCGCATTTATAATATAATTAAGATATATTCTTTCAAACCATATTTATTTTCGTAAAATTTTACTAATGTCACTAATATTTTAAGTGCGAATGTTTGGATGGATGGATGAACGGATCTTGCTGATATTTGGTATAGATGTAAAACGTAATCTGGAAGAACGTATAGTCTACTAATTATTAGTTTTTAATACTACATGGACGGAGTCGCAAGCGACAGCTAGTAGTCGTAATAGACGCCATGTAAATTTACGTTCCTCTCTTTAATTTATACGTTGTATTTTAATGAAATTATGTATATTTTTGACAACAATATTGAATTTATAATGTCAATTTTCAGAATGACAGTAGTGATAACAAAGCACATAGGTGATATAGCGACACTGTTCACCGCGAGGCTGAACTCCATCACCGATGAGGACAAGGAGCAAGTCAGCAATCACATCACCAATATATTTTTAGAGGTATATTTTAATGTGTCAGAGTCACAGGCATTGGGGATGACTTATGTCCAACATTGGGCAGACAGGGCCGGATTTGTAATTTTCGGCGCCCTGGGCGACATTTTGCGGCGCCCATTTTTGAGTGTCGGAGGGAAATCTTTCAAAGATAGGGTATCTTAGGGGGCAATGTGGGCGCCTCTTTTTATTTTACAATGGCGCCTGAGGCGCCTCTTATGCCCGGCGCTGAACAGGGTTGTGTGGATTCTTACTGACTAAAACCACTGAACTGTGAAGGTCCTCCAATGGAACGTAATAATAATTTAATGAATGTTTGTTCGCAGGCCGATAACAGTTGCAAGTACATACAGAACGCTTTCCAACTCGCGTTACCTATCATACAGATTGGAGCCGTTTAAATACAAAATATATTTATTTTACTTTTGTATGTATAAGAGTATAAAATTTTTAATATAATATCTGAATGACGAAAAGAAGAAATCCCATACTACTTGTATGTATAAAGTTATGTGACGTCATTATTTCGCGTGTCTCATGTTATTCTGCACGCGTTGTATTAATGTAATTTTATTCAGTAGCAAGGATCGCTATATTTTTTCGCTTATAAAGTATCTAACCGTGTGTTTCTGAGTCTATAACGTTTTAAACATTACTATCTCTGTTTTATACTGAGTTTTAGGTGTCAGAAACCCACGGTTACCTGAGTTTCTCGCCCACGAAGCTCGACTGTATATATTCTCTTAAATCTCACGTGTTTTTTTTATATTTCTAACTGTTATTAATTCCCATAAAATATTGTATTATTAGCAACTTTATAAAAAATTTGAAATGAAAAAGACCACTGTTTGGTATCCATATAAACTTTCATTATCTTGTATTCGTGATATTGATTGCATTTAATATAATATGTTAAATATAATATTTGCTAGTACTAAAGGTAATAATGAGTTTTTACTGACGAAAAATTAACATATACACCGTGTTATTTCTTACTAATATTATAAATGCGAATGTCTGGATGGATGAATGTTTGAAGGTATCTCCAGAAATGCTAAATCTTTGATGAAATTTGGCACACATATAGAACATAGTCTGGAATGGCATAGGCTACTTATTAATGTTTTTTTTTTAATTCCACGCAGACGGAGTCGCGGTCGACAACTAGTTTTGTATAATAACAAAAACTCATGTTTTATGATGCAAGATGTGTGCCAGGACTATGTATTTGATATGTCATTATGACAATAATTTTGCTTAATTCTTTAAATTTTTTTTTATTTAAATAAATAGTCATAAAAAACATTTTCAACTCTGATTTTTATGCTACTAAAATGTATTACGTATTTGTATAATATAATAAATTAAAAAAAAAATGTAAGGTGTGTAATTTCTTGTTTTTAATTTGTGTTCCAAATACTCCATAATATAATATTTAAAAATCTGTTTTCCTTTTGAAGTACTTTAAAAAAAATTAAAAAAAAACTTATAATGATTAACAGTGTCGAAAAATTATATCTTTGATAATACTTTGAAAAGGTTAAAATATGATGCTTAATTGCGATGTGATTGTTGCCAACGTCCATACCACGTTGAACACACCGGTTCTCGTCCGATCACCGAAGTTAAGCAACGTCGGGCGCGGTCAGTACTTGGATGGGTGACCGCCTGGGAACACCGCGTGATGTTGGCTTTTTGCTATTTTTTTAAGGGTATTATCGATTTAATAATAAGATTCTTACTTTAATAGTTGCTTTCGCCAACGTCCATACCACGTTGAACACACCGGTTCTCGTCCGATCACCGAAGTTAAGCAACGTCGGGCGCGGTCAGTACTTGGATGGGTGACCGCCTGGGAACACCGCGTGATGTTGGCTTTTTGCTGTTTTTTTTTTAAGGATATCGTATTAGTAATAATTGTTATACATTTATTTATATACATTTCTAATATAATACATTTCATATAAAAATTATATAAAACATATTATATTAAAAAGATAACACCACCGGCTGCGGAATCCCATGACTCAAACAACCAGTGGTCAGGGCTGCAGAGACAGGAACCTTCTCACGATGCGCGCGGTTTCTAGGATAACTGCCTTTTGTATCGGGCCCTTAATCCAACTGTTTAGCGAGAGCTTCTTGAGATGTTGGTCGAAGCTATTCGCTATCAGTCCATTTACCGATACGACTATCGGAATAATGGTAGTCGATTTCATACGCCACATGCCGGTAACCTCGTGAGCCAAATCAAGGTATTTTAACACTTTTTCCTTTTCAGCTTTCACGAGATACTCGTCATGTGGAATAGTGACATCGACTAACATTAGTAATAAGATTCTTACGTTAATAGTTGCTTTCGCCAACGTCCATACCACGTTGAACACACCGGTTCTCGTCCGATCACCGAAGTTAAGCAACGTCGGGCGCGGTCAGTACTTGGATGGGTGACCGCCTGGGAACACCGCGTGATGTTGGCTTTTTTGCTATTTTAAATAATATCAGTGTTTTACAAACGACATTTACTAAAATTTTTGCAAAAACATAATCCAAAATTATCAATGCAGATGGCGCGTATGTTGATAACATAGTAGAACTTACCTAAAGAACACCTGTTATTTGATATTTATCGTAAGAATAATATGGATACGAATACGATACATTCTGTGGATATGTTTATTTAACTTTGTGACTCATGTATAGAATTTAAACTGTCTGAATAAGTTTAGTAATTTAAATGTTATTCCCCGGAATATTATAAGGTTATAGTCAGCATTCAAGATTTTTAATTTAATTATGTTTTAATTAAAATTAATCCTTGAAAGATCTTTTTTTACGATTAAATGCTCTCAATGTATTATCATTGTTTTAAAGAATTGTTCAATAAATATTGGGCCGATGTCCATACTTTACTATCGTAGTACTGCCGCAAATGGGCAAAACTTTAGACAACATTGCATGCTGCATCTGTCACTCAGAGAGAAAGCGACTGTTGGAACCGTCACATCATAGCGAATTAAGCAAAATCGACATTTGCTTTGTAATTATATGAAAAAATACAGATGTTTTGTGATATGTAAAGGAACAAGATATATTTGCTTAGATTTACGGAATCATGAAAGGTGTTTCTTGTCATTTGGCGGACACGTTCGCAATATAAAGCAGTCTCCTACAAGAAAAACTCTGGAAGGTTACAATCAATGAGAGAAGTGTAGACAGACGATAAAAATAAGATAATATTCTCCACTAACTTACTAATAGTTGGTTTTTGAGACTTTAAAAAATATTTTTATCTCTGTTTTGTCAAAGATAATGAGAGAGATGACGATATGTTTTATACAGAGATTTTGTTCCCAACCAACTATAAGATGCACAAATTATCGATGAAAAAATAAAATATTTGACATCCAGAAATGCATTGAATTATTCAGGATTCTCGCACTAGACGTAGCCTGTATCGCGAGGACTCAGCTCAGACTTAACAAGAAACATCGATGGCAAATAAAAATGTTTGTTAAAGAATCTGATCTCATTTTTGTTTATTTCTTTACCAGGTGTTGAGTACAATACTTCATTGTAACAATATAAGCCGTCGCGTGCTCGTGTCATCAATCATTGCCACGTGTGAAAATTAATAGCATTACGTGACTCGACAATATGTTAGGGTTGCCATGTTTAAATAGGGCTGCTACATTCAATTCATAAACAAGATGATATTGTTGGTTAATTAAAATACTTTGTGCTTGAATTATCAAAAGGGTTTAGATTTATTAAAAGAGAATTTTATATAATTAAAAAGTTACAATTTAAATCTTCTTAGTAACACAAAGACCTTTTAAATGGATTTATGTGAAAGCCATTAAAGAAAGGAGCTTTTTTAATATTCAACTAGCTGCCGCTCGCGACTCTGTCCGTGTGGATATATAAAAAACTTAATTAGTATAGCCTATGTGTCCTTTCAGACTATGTTCTATACGTATGCCAAATTTTATGGAGATCCGTTCAGCCGTTCTAGAGATATCTTTAAACACCCATCCATCCACATCACATCCATCTAAACATTCGCATTTATTTAATTTATTAAATAAAAAGCAGCTCTTCAAGGCATAAATTCAAAAAAAAATGAATAAATAGTATCCTATGTCCGTCTCCTGGCTCTAGGCTACCTCCTCACCAATTTTCAGCCTTATCGGTAAAGCCGTTCTTGAGTTATAAATAGTGTAACTAACACGACTTTCTTTTATATATATAAAAAAACACAATATCTTTATTACAATGCAAAGTAAGCTCAGTATGAAACATATATAAATATTTTTTTAAACATATGTACACAGAACCTCTGTTGTACCACAATTTTGTTTCAAGCCACTTACGGTGACATTCGTGACAGATGCAATTTGCGCCTAATGTCAAATCAATTACCGTTTCCCGCCAATTGCCTAATGTCATTTGAACACGTGTTGTCAATTGAAAAGCATTATTAATGATTACGTAATAAAAAAAATAATCGAAAAATAATGGACGACAATAAATTAAAATTACTACGTTTATCTTTTACGGTTGAATATGGTTATAAGATTCCTAAAATCATTTTTTTTAATTTGTAGAAAGGCAAAAGACAAAGGCGCGTGCAGTCTGTGTAAACATTAAGGGCCATTGGGCCATCCTTGTAGTCACAACTTCCGATTAATATCGTGACTTCGTGTTCATATTGTATCCATGCGCACGTGCCATAAAGTCTGTTTAAAAATAGAAATAACATGATTTAAAGAAATCTTTCTATGAACACAAATCCAAAAACTCATGGTTTATACTGAAGAAACAGTTATTCAGATGAAATTTAAATTGAATTGTTAAGAAATACAGGTTAACTTCTTTTCCTATCGGTAATTACACACTCACGGTTAATACCCTAAATTAAAAAGTTATTTTAGGTAACCATTGAATTCTATCAATTCATTACTTCTTTTGTACTCTTCAAAGTACATTTTCCAAAGTAAACGATCAATGTACACAGTTCATTAACATCGACAGCTGTTTTACGTGACATATTAACTGAGTTGGATTCATCTAATTGTAATTCATGGTCGAAATTTCCTGCGACGCACCAAATAAGGCGCAATATTATCCAGTAAGTATGAAAGACGGTGACAATTATTTATTAAAACCCAAAATTTTCTACTATAATACAATATAGTAGAACTCAGATATCTTAGCGGCTATTAGCTTTACATAAGCCTTTGCGCAAACACAATTTTAGGTTTAGAAAGGGCCTAGCGGTAAGTAATTTTATTTTAACTTGTAAATAATACTAGCTGTCGCCCGCAACTCCGTCCACGCGGCATTGAAAATAGATGTTGGCCGATTCTCAGACCTACTCAATATGCTCACAAAATTTCATGAGAATCTGTCAAGCCGTTTCCGAGGAGTATGGGAACGAAAATTGTGACACGAGAATTTTATATATAAGATAACTAGGGATCACCCGTGACTTCGTCAGCGCAGCATATGAAAAAGCATATAATATGCATCAGCTTCCTATTCGTCCAAGTCTCGTTAAAATTGGTTCAGTAGTTCCAGAGATTACCTGAAACGTGTCTCGTGGACAGGCATACAGACAAACATATATAGATTCGCATTTATAATAGTAGTAATATTAAAAACGAAAATAACTCCTAATAAGCGTAATTTTCTCTTTCCGTTTACTCATTAATCAATGGAAATGTGCCCTAAATGTGACGAATATGCGGGGAACCAAAAAAACATGTAATATTTACATCACTTGAGTTCATTCAGAAAACATCTTTAGTAAAGGTGTTTAGCGCATCTGTTGAGAACTTTATGGCGATATTTGTATTCAACAAACTTTGCCGTGCTGCAAAATTTAAAAAAAAAAGAACTTATTCTGTCAGAACCTTGACTAAATATTTTAATATTAATTATTATTAAAGTATAGTGAAATTAGCAAATTGTAACACATCTTCAAAGATCAACGTATTTAGATTTTTTTATATTTCCGCGTCGTTTTAACTAATTTAAATATAGAATATTTTTAAATCTATATATATATAAAAGAAAGTCGTGTTAGTTACACTATTTATAACTCAAGAACGGCTTTACCGATATGGCTGAAAATTGGTGAGGAGGTAGCTTAGAGCCAGGAGACGGATATAGGATATTATTTTTTTTCGAATGTATGCCTTGAAGAGCTGCTTTTTATTTAACTTACTAATATTATAAATGTGAATGTTTAGATGGATGTGATGTGGATGAATGGGTGAGCTACACTAATTAAGTTTTTTATATATCCATGCGGACGGAGTCGCGGGCGACAGCTAGTTATAAAAAAAATCTATCATAATTTACTTTAATTAAAAAATTATGCAGATTATTATTTGACAAATGTCATTTAAGTTCTGACTAGAAGACCGGATGTGCAATTTCCTCTGCAAACTGGTTGATTCAAATTCGATATTATTTTAGATTAGTACAGGATTTTGAGTAAACGTCGAGTGTCGATGGATTATTCATTTATTTTATTTCATTTAATTTGATATATTATTACTACGCCAAAGTAAGTGTTAATTAAGTCTCTAGGCTACCAGTTAAGAAATATATTTGTGTATAGGTTACAAACTTCTTGGTAAGAAATAGGAGCAAGTGCTGGTGTTAGCTCTGTTGGTGTCCTATGCAAGATTTTTACGGAGCGGCATTTTTTACTATACCTTTAGGGGTGGGGGAGTAATAGGGTTACGTAAGACTGTAATTCACAGATGATACTTTATGACCAGATGTAGTGCTCCTTTCTAGACAAAGTGCATTCGCTAGAACTGACAATACTGTCGTTAACGTGATTGTCGCTCGTCAGTCCCATACATTTTTAAAGTTCGATATGGAATCGCTTCGGGGCGTATGCACTTTGTCTAGCCCCGCTGGTCGTTCAATCGCGCCCTAACCCTGGTACCTACTGCTTGAAATTTTACAGAAAAGTTACATACTTCCAGTAGTGATATTATGTAATTTAATTTGAAACAATTAACTACTTTTAGACATTATTAGTTAGAATGCTTTGGCACGAATGACGTGCTTTCATTACAAAGTCAAGTGTCAGAATGATTAGTGATGGGACATAAACGTCGACATTTTAGTAGAGCTAGTGTTGTACACCGGCACATTCAGATTTTCTTCGTAACAATACGTAGTATAGTAATTTACTGTCTATACATATCGCAAATGGTGTAATACTCGCGGGCGTTCATTTTTTTTAATATTCAATACTCATAAATCTATTTCGAGTTTTAAAAAAAAGCGAAGTGCGCGTTAGCTTTCAAGTCACAGGTAGGGCGTGAGACAATACATGACCACTTCCGAAAGTTAGTTCGCAGGTAGACGGTACAGTTATGTACAAAAGTGTAATCGTTACAAGGAAGTTTATTTTATGAAATAAAATTTATCTTAATGAAAATGTTTAGACATGTTAATAACAATAGTATTTGGATTTTCAATAATGGCATACAAACTTCAGAAAAAATTAAATTAAAATTCTCACGAGTTGTAAGAATAGTCGAAGTCAATAAAATATATTTAAGTAAAAATAGGAAGGGTTTTTTTTTATCTAGAATATTAATTACGAAGTCACGATTCATAGAATAGACAGACAGGAAACATAAATTAACAATTTTGTTATGTAAAAAAGTTTAGTAACTTATTTTATAATATCTTTTAAAAGTAACGTAAAAACTTTTTAACTTGTGTTTACTTGTGTTTGCGACTGTACCGGAAGCCAGCGCCGTAAGTGCTCATTGTGAGCGTTTCCGCCATCTTACCGCCGTTGCTTCCGCGAGATGAATGGGAAAGATTTCGCACAGGCTTCACATTGACGACCTTCGAAAACGCAGGTGTTTTTGCAATGATACACTAGAGCTAATAAACCTATGTATTTTATTATTAAACATCAAATGACACAAATATCCACAGGTTTCCACTGGCAAAATACTTGTATAAAAACATATACAGCAATTTGTTGTAAACATAAATGTCACGGTAATTGTAAATCACAGTTAACAAGCTGAAATCAGGAAAGTCCAATAAAATATTTAAAAAAAAACATATTAATAAGTTCACTAGTAGTTATTTCTTTCTGCGTTTTTTTTACATATAATTTTAAAGGAGTATAAAGAAAAGACGTCAATACTTTCGTGTCAATGACCTCTTGACGTAAAAATAAAAGGCAAAGGTGTTTTATCGAAGTGTCCGCAATAAAAACACCTTTGCCTTATAATTTACGAAACTAAAAATTTCTTTAATAGTACGGTTACATCGCAAGTATGATGAAACATACTTGTTTTATAAAAATGGTGGCAACAAAACACACCTTTAGCAATTTTTAAAAACTTAGTCTTGGCACAAAACTTAGCGGTTTCATTATAAATCTTGCTGTAAAATTCTCATTTCATGACATTAAATTAACATTGAAATCTCAATCCATAAATTATTAAAAGTAAAAAAAAAGTTGATATGTTACATTAAAAAAAGTGGTGGCTGAATACAATCGCGTGCCTTGTCCCGTACCCGTTATGACACAAAAACCTCAAAAGGCGGGAAACGTATCATTTTACATTGTTCTGTGCCTGCGTAAATCATTAAAAAATACCATACTGTGCCAAACAGATTGCTCACCGTGGACCCCAGGGTCCAATTTCACGGCGAATAAACTCGAAGTATTGGTTTGCATTTTTCAATTAATAATTTTTGGCCAATAATGATTTCCGATACTTACCGAAGGGTCGAAATTATCGTTTTGTATGAAATTAATTTCATAACATACGGTAACGTATTGATAGCTAATTTACTTTTAGTAAATATAGGGTTATTGTAAATATTGTGATATTATTTTTAATAATAGCTACGTCATCTATAATGAAAAGTTATATTTATTTGGTTTAATCTTACAATTGTTTTTATTGACATTTTGTTACTTAACCTCAAAATTTTTGTTGCCGTTAAAAACCGTTTATTTAAAGTTAGCATCAAAAATTGCATCATCTCATTTTTTTTAGACAAAAGGTTAGATTCAATTAGACAAGTCTAGACAAGAACTAATAGATTTTCCAAACTTGTAGTCTATTTTGTACTTTTATGTTTTCAGTTATAAAGTCGAATTTCAATTGTATGGACAATATTTATTCAAACAAATAGGTTTTATTACTCTTCAACACTAGACGTATTAGGTCACGGGCATTCTAAAATGTTGGTAAGAAATTAATTTTATTAGTGTTCACGATTAATTCACTGTTCCTTTGACCTTGACTAATATAAATGAGAATGGTTCGGTGTATGGATGGACGGGTGGTTAGAAGGTATCTTCAGAACAGTAAAACGGATCCCGCCTGAAATTTTTCATTCTTCTTCTGGATATGATTTAACGGCTGTGTCGACCAGCTGCCTCCACGCCGTCCTGTCTTCGGCTTGCGTCAGGTCACTGTTGATATTTGTCATAGATGTAGAATATGGTCTGGTTTTTTTTAATTCACGCGGATGGAGTCGCGAGCTAAAGCTAGTATACTATAATTTGTAATAAAATACGTCTGTAATATAACGTACTCTTTGCCAAAGACACAAAATCATTGCAATGCCAATATTGAACTAGACAGACAAACGCTATTTGTACATTTAGATTCAACAATGATTTAATTTTGAAAAAAATAATTTTAAAGTTATATTCACCAATTTTCTAACAGTATTATTTAAACAATTTGATCTGAACTTTCACTATCATAAATGTAACTATGTCTTTCCAGTAAAAGATCGTGCTAAATTACAATGTTTGTCTAAACAGGTTGTATAATTCCCGCCTTTTCTCTATTCCCTTTTATATTTCAACTTTAAAGTTTCATTTGTTTTATTCATAATAAAAATTTAACACTTATTTACACGACAGTACAACCAGATCATAATTACGCCTTAACAAAGCTGTGAAAATCAACGATTGCGCAATAAATTATCAAGAACCAATACATGTAGAAGCAACTTTAACAACTCTGCCACAAAAAAATTGACGTCAAAGATGGCGGTCAGTGTTAAAACACGTGTTTAACTAAACAGTGTGAAACTTTTGAAGTAATCTTACTTCTTACTAATATAAATGCGAACGTTTAGATGGATGGATGTTTGAAGGTATCTCCAAAGGGCGGAAGGGATCAAAATTAAATTTGGAATATATAGTTCATAGTCTGTAAGAACACATGGGAACATTTAATATGTTTTTTTATAATTCCGCGAGAATTGAATCGCGGGCTAGAGCTCGTACAGATCTTAAAGTTTTTTAAAATCAGCCAAGTCGTTTAAATGACATTAAGTCAAAATAGCACTCAAATACATCTTATATCACTCTTAACTTAGGGTAGGCTCCGAGCCTCTCGGTGGGGACGTATACTGAGCTGATGATGATGATGATGATGACATCTTATACATAAAATTCTTATGTCACAATTTTCGTTCCCATACTCCTCCGAAACGGCTTGACCGATTCTCATGAAATTATGTGATCATATTGAGTAGATCTGAAAATCGGCCGACATCTATTTTTAATTCCGCGTGGACGGAGTCCCTGACAGCTAGTATCCTATAAAAAAAGTTCCTTATCAGTCAAGTAATTTCACAAAACATATTTCAAAAGGGTATTCGCGTACACATTTAGGAGAGCATGTTACAAAGTAACACTTAAGTATCAATTATATGAAGCTGGTACATTTTACAACATATTCAAGGCGTGTTGTAACACAATAGGTAGTAAAGAAAACGTGTTTTGGATCTGTAATATCAATTCAGTGTTAGTCCGTCTAGGTCCCGTTGTTGAGACCTAAGTGCTACTGGTTATTTTCCGCTTGTAATCTGCTAGGTTACAATACTGCATAAAATGTTACTATGGTAAGTGATAGTTTGACTTTTTAAATTAAAGATGCATAAAAGGTCGTTGAACTGATGGTATATGGGTGACGATGTAATATTTGGAATTACCGTCGAAATACCCCGTACATACTTTTGCGCGGAATTACAAAAAAAACGTCGATGTTCTACGCCTATGTCTTTTACCAAGATCTGTTGGATTCTGAAGATAACTTCGAACAAACATCCATCCATCTGTCTAAACATGGGCGTTTGTAATATTAAAAAGAGTCTTAAATGACTAAATGGATTGAAATTGGAACAAAGACATGATTAAGTTTGGTATAACGCATAGGAAAAAAATGGCTTTCGTCAGATAGAGTTATTTTTGTTATTCATATTTAAACTCATTTAAGTGAGTGTAGTAAAGACATGGAAATTAACTTCGTAACCCCATAAATATTTTTTATTACTCCACGGGGACGAAATCTCGGGCAATTAGTGACGAACGTAAAGTACTGGTTTAAGCAAATTCCTGATATGTCTACAAGTATGCCATTTAACTGAGTAAATATTGAGAAAGCAGTCAACCTTTAAACCAGTAATCTGCAACAAGGATACATTAAAAAAGATATTTTAGATTTAATTTTGAATAGTATAACCTCCTTTGTCGTCTCATAATAATGATGGCCAACGCGTAGGTGTGTGTTAAAAAATATAAAAAAAAAGTATTGGATGATGGAAGCACGGTATTTAATTTTGAAGTATTCAACAATCTTATCATGGTTTTTGGTTCTTATCATAAGATAATGGGTCATGAAAATTCCAACGCACATTTTTGTAAATCAAAATTTTGATTCGCGAAAATTTTTAGTCATTTAAATTGGAAAAAATATTAATTTTGTGACTAATGAAATTAGAATTCGATTGAATTCAAAGTGTCAATATAAATACGTTATTCAGAAGAAAGAAATTATTTATTCTCCCAAATATTTTCCCAAGCTAAGAATCATACTACAAGCACACTCGAACAGTTTATTATTAAAAGTAATTCTATATTTAAAGTTGAAACACTTGAATGTGAATTAAGGGCAAGTCTGGTAAAGGGCATTGTCTACGGTCTTTCGTGACGTCACGCGTCACGTGATGTGTTTCTGGGCACATTTTTATTCTAGGCCTAGAGACAATTAATTACGTGTAGTTATTTCAGTATTATATAAAGCTAAATGCATTGCAATTTTTGTGTGCAAAAGCAATAGGTTGTCTTGATAAAAAATGTATCGTGTGATTGACTAGATTAAATCAATAAAGCTGAGCTAAATTGTTGCCAACGGCTGCGCACTGTCAGGAATTGATTCACCAATAAAGCTTTATCAAACATTTCGCGCTATTTTAGAGGTCATGTTTATCAATTAGGTTACAAATTACGAACAAGTTTTAAGAGTTACGTAATTATAATAAAAATTATGACAAATCTAAACGGTAACATCAAGACCGATAAGACTTGTAAGCAAATGATTCGTTTTGTAATAATAATAAGTACTACAGTATCTCGTAACGTCACAGTTCTAATTCATGTTCCCAACAAAAGATAGAAAGGTGAAGTCTGTATTCTATTTATGTCACTTGTTTCGTACAAACGACGTTTATGGTATGTCATTGAAAGGTAACAATTTCTGCGTCCCCTTTCGTAACTTCACCTGTATCCCGAGACGTATAAAAAAGCGTCCTTGGCTCCATTGTTGATTTTTGCGCGCCAAGTGAGTGCCGAAATCGTCGCACGCGGCGATGCGCGGGAAACGAACGAAGCGTCAGTCGGCCGCAGTTGTTAGTTGCGCGCGCACGCCACGCCGCGCCGTACCTTATAGGTTAGAATTGGCGGGGTTTCGCCGCCAGGTGCTATTGCCGCCCCCGCTCTAACGCAGCGCCGCTTCTCTCTCCCTCCGTACCTGCACAACAGCTGTTTTCTCTCGGGAGATTAGTCAGATGTTTCTCGCGAACCAGTCGTCGCTCACCTGACCTATTACACGGATACCATGGCAGCCGGAGGTCGCACACCGAAGCAGAGGAGGATCGAGATGTCTTCGGGGATGGGTCTGCGCGATGTGAACTCCTCGAGGAGAAGGCGCGGGAGCTGCAAATGTCTGTTCGGAGCGCCGGACAGGGACGAGACGCGGCGCCTCATGGCGGAGCAGTATGCGCGGGAACGAAAGCGTTTCATTAGAAGATTCAATTTCGATGTCGAGACTGAGTGCGCGTACAAGGCTGCCAAATTAGATTCGCCTGTGAAGTTTATAGATGAGGATAAAGAGAGTCCGAGAACGGGTGCGGAGGCGCTGTCCTGCGTGGGAAACACGGAGCTGAGGATGTTGGGGTCGCCGTCGAGGCGTAGCGGCGGCAGTGCTGGTAGCTCGCCGCGCTCGCCCCGCACGCCGCGCACCCCGCGTGCCCCACGCACGCCCCGCACGCCGCGCACCCCACGCACGCCCGCCTCCAGGAGGCAGCTGCAGATGACAGGTTAGTACCAGAACCAATACTCCAAAAGATATTATTTACTAAAAGAAAAAGTAGGTGAATTCTATTTACTTTTATTATTCCCATTTTGATACGAACTGTAGACTCTTGTAAAAAAATAGGGTACAGTTTTTTCGGAATAAGTAAGAAAATTCAATGATTTATTCGATCAGTGTTTAATGCCCTAATTGATGACAATATGCTCTAGTCCTCACGCGGTTTTCGGATGGAATCCATTCTGATAAGAAAATTAATAAATAAATATCCACTAGTTTATAATACTCACCTATTCGATAATTATGGAAAAGTTTTAATAAAATTAAATGTGATAAAAAAACATAACAGTTGTGTCATAAAATTTTTACATCTTACCAAAAACAAGATCCTAATTAGATACATGCATTTCTTCACGCTTGACCTTTGATGAACTGAATGTGGGATATAAAAAATTCGTACGATAAACAAAAATATAATATTTATAGCATTTATTACCAATCACCTTTATTCGTATATTTTACTACTAGAGTCTTGTTTGGATATTTTTTATTATTGCGATCGGATATTGTAACCGAAAAGTATCATCAACTATTCGGATATTTTAACGGAAGCTATAGTAATATATTATCTGTAGGAAGACAGATCAACAATAAGCGATTCATTAAATTTATTGAGTACAATGGCGAGCAAGGGGCGTGATCGGCGTTATAGCTATTGAACATTGATTACATTGGTAAACGACTTTAACCATATTAGGCAACGAAACATGTCCAAAATAACAAATTTAGAAAAAGAATAAATGCTATTCTTCTAAAATGTTACTATAAAAAGATTTTTGCATGCCAGTGCCATCTAAACAGTGATATATCGATTGAAAATAACAATTTACTAAATTAAGATTTTAAACCTGGAAATTGCTTATAAAATTTGCAATATGTAATTTTAGCACGTAGTTAGCAGCCTATGTGTTCTTCCAAACTATGATCTACATCTGTGTTAAATTTCTTCGAGTTACGTTAAGTTGTTTTGATGATGTCTCCTATATCTCCCGTCTAAATAAATTTCTTCCCTGCAAAATTAATAGTATTAATAATTAAAATATTAACACAAAACGGAAAATGACTTCCGAAATTTCCTATAAGCTTTGATCGGATGTTTTGTATTCAGCCTATAACTTTTTAAAAGTTCGATGGTGTTTAAGGTCATCGCCCGGTTACGTCATCTATGGTCCAACACCATCATATTTTTTGTTCCACCTCTAAGCCCGAGCTATCTCTTTTATAAACTTTGGTTGTAATTAAATGATGTTACTCACAACCTTATTCTTTCGCAATAAGGAGTATTTTGTACTTGATTGAATGCATGTGTAACTTTGTATTGACTGTACTATCATAGGGTGACCATGTGTTTTTTATTTGACCTGATTTTTGTATTTAACACCCCTTTATATTGTGGATTAATTTAAGGTTTAACCGTGCGATATATCAAGAATCCTGAAAAAAATTATAACTTATCTTGAAGTCTAAAATATTTAAAAAATTCTATACTAGGTACACTAAGCGCGAAAAAATATACTACAAGATATTTTTAATTAAGATCTTCTGAATTTATATTTCAACTAGCTGTCGCCCGCGACTTCGTTCGCGCGGGAATGAAAATAGATGTTGGCCGATTCTCAGACATACTCAATATGCTCACAAATTTTATGAGAATCGGTCAAGCCGTTTCGGAGAAATATGGGAACGAAAATTGTGTCACGAGAATTTTATATATAAGACGAGAATTTTATATATCTGACGTTGAAAAATAAAGACGTAAATATATTTTTTAACCAAAAAATTCCTTACAATATACTTGGTCACCCTACAGACGTTAGATGTTTATCGTAATAAAGCAAGGAGAAAAACAAAACAAAAAAGGGCCATGAATCATTGCCAGCATTATTACTGACATAACTGTTTCTTATGATAGAAGAGAGTTGAGTACATACTCTGATTTATATTGCCTTGGTACTACATAGTATAATTTAAACTGTTTGATACTTGAAATTGTAAAGTAAGAAAGGCAAAAAATTATAGAACGATCGTCAATTGTTTAGTTCTTGTATTTACGAGTTTTAGCAGGTTTTAGCCTAAAATGTCTTGGCTATAGGTAAAATATTAGTGTTTGAATTGGATTAAGGTATAGTTACAATCCGATGTCGTTTACCTTAGTAACAGTGGTCGATTAGCGTAAGTTATTTCGTCCGGTGCAATCACATGATTACTGAGAAGGCAGGCGACAAGTGAAAGCAATTCCGTCGGAGGCCTAATTTTAGTGTGATTTTCCTTCCCACCCTATTCTTATATGGGGAAGTGGATTTGTCGAAAGATGGGACGCGTACGCGTCTTCTAATCTGTCGATTAAAGATAGACAACGCATATATGCGTATGTCTATGGATAGTGGTCGCTTTGTAAATCTTTGCTAACTTAAAATACAAAAAAATTGCGACATAAACGGTTGGATCCTTTGATTGCGTTGCTTTAGAATTTTCATAGCATCAAGGGACCGCAGACCTGAGTACTTGATATAAATTCTAGCTTACCTTACTCGTTTTTAAGAAAAAGGGTCTTGACAGACGGACGGACATCAAAGTGATCCTATAAGGCTTCCGTTTTTTCCTTTCGAGGTACGGAACCCTAAAAATAAATGAAAAAATTGTTTAGGTTAATAAACTATTTAGAAAGGTTATTCAACTTAATGGTATTTGATTTCTTATTAGTAATTACAGTGTGACGGGTTTTGCAATTGTAACCAGTTCTGTTGAAGCAAATTCAGATGTACCGAGTGACATCTGTATTAGATAGGTCAATGAACTTTGCACTGTATAAGAATAAATAAATTGACATTTTATTGTCGAATAACTTACGTTAGTGCATTTAGATTCTTATCTTAAATAATATATTAAGAAACAGTATAACTTATTTGCATATTGCAACTTAACTTTTTATTTAATATAAATGTATAAATAATTAATTAATTCCTTTTTTATATTACGTTTGGTGTGAAAAGTGTATTTTTTTTTAATTTTAATGGAGTATTTATCTTAATTCTTAATAATATTGTAAATGCAAAAGTTTAGATTTTGCGTCCCGGAGGCCTAATTTAGTCCTCTTTCCCTTCCCACCTTTTTTCATATAAGGAAAGGATGGGAAGTGGAAGTGGACTTTCCGGATGAGAGGATGCATGGGAAGGTAAAATATTTTATTTCTGTGCATCCTCTCCTCCGTCGATTAAAGGTAGATAACGCATGCAATTGCGTATGTCTATGGGCGACACTTCGCTGTTTCATCGATTTCAAGTGGCCGCTCGCTCGTTTGCCACTTTATGATATAAAAAAAGATGGATGTTAGAAGGTATCTCCGGAACGGTTGAACGGATCTCGCTGAAATTTGGCATAGATGTAAAACATAGTCTGGAAGAACACATAGGCTACTTATTACGTTTTTTTTAATACGCGCGGACATATTAGCGGCCGGACGTATTATTTTAAAATTTAATTTAAAAATAGCTGGCCGCTAATTTTTGATTCTTTTGTCAACTGGCATAGGTTTAACTAATAACTGTTGGATTATTTTTCAAGGACAATATGTTTTTATACAGCTATTTTGGCAGTGGAAATTCACGACAAAACTATACAATAGACACGTGTAATAAACATGACACAATTTACAGTAACTAGAAATGACTACTAATTATAATCATACGTACCGTTTATCAGAATTTAAACATAGATTCAATAGTATCCTAAAATCGATTTCGTACAAATATTTATCCATGATAAGACACCGAGTAACACCTAGGGCTGTCAACTTATATAGGACGATGAGACTTAAAAATAAAGCAATGCTTTAGGAGGACTCGCAAAGCTTTTTTTTCTCATCATACGGCCACACCGAGGAGCTCGGAGCCTACCCTAAGTTAGGAGTTACTAGGCCATAGTCAACCACAACGCGGGTTGGTTAACTTCACACATCTTTGATTTTCTTCTCAGATATATGCAGGTTGCATCATGATGTTTTCCTTCACCGTAAGAAAATCGGATTAATGTACATACGTAAATCGAAAATAGAAAAAACACATTGGTACGTGGCGGGATTCGAACCCAGGACCTGCAGATTGCAATTCAGGTGCTTAAACCCCTGAGGCATCGACGCTCTAATTTTATATATATCTCATTGTTTTTAAATTCTCTAACAGATGAACAGACTCATACCCAAACTGGTGACAACCCTAGATATCAAACATACAGACAATATCAAACATTTATGGGAGGGGTGACTTGACCTGAATCACCTTACGAAACATTGTTGCTATGAACATGTTCCACTTTTTTACGCATTTTTCAACACCAAAATAAACAAGACGTAATGTGCTATTTAAACATGACATACAAACGATGGTTTAGATAAGTGTATTAGTATAAAACAAGCTGATACCCGCGACTTTATTCTGTATTTTTAACAGTTTTTTTATTTACTTACCTTTTATGCAAATTAACATAAGAATAAAACTACTTAAAATATAAATAAGTTACTATACTAGGAAGCTAAATAAAATCGTCATAACTTCATAATTTATGATTTATTTTAAAGCGCAGCGTCTCTCGGTTATTCAAAATTTAGGGTTGTCTATACTATGCCGATAGATTTTAATGAAAGACAGACAAATACGAGCTGTGTGAATAAAAAAAAACTTAATTAGCAGCCTATGTGTTCTTCCAGACTATGTTCTACATCTGTGCCAAATTTCGTTAAGATCTGTTGAGCCGTTCCGGAGATATCTTCAAACAAACATTCATCCATCTAACTAAACTATCGCATTTATAATATTAGTAAGATAGGCGATGACGTCATCTAATACTGACAACGAACGGTCAGTTCAGTGATGTCAAATATCCAAAAAGTTTGAGATACGATAGAGGTATGCTGCGGTCACTACATGACTCACGATGGGACGGGATTGAACCTGCAACCTGCACGACATAACAAATGATTCATAACGAAACATACCATGCGAATATGAACTTTAAGATCAGTGAGTGAAGGTTCAAAATTATTGTTTGAACCTTTATTACATCGTGATTGTGTAATGTACACAACACCCTGAGTTTTTACTATCAAAACACGTGTATCAGACGTAGCACAAATACAGGTATTTTGACAGTGAAAACTCAGTCGCAACATTTAATCAACTATTTGTTTTGATCAACAAATTCTCTTAAATATTATAAATGCGATTGTTTAGATGGATGGATGTTTGTTAGAAGGTTTCGGAGATAACGGCTTCATGGATCTTGCTAAAATTTGGCATATATGTAGAAGATAGTCCGGACAACATAGATTACTTATAAAGTTTTTCTTATTCAGTGCGGACGGTGTCGCGTGCGACAGTTAGTCACAAAATAATTAAGATACACTCTGTATTACACAATACCATAAAGAATAGAATCATTTAATACGATCGTCCGTCCCGGAGGGCAATGGCCGATGCCTTTTTCAAGTCTCCCTGATACGTAGCTTCAGATGCGCCCCAAACAAATACCGACAGACAGACGGTTTCCTTGTATTGTTCTATTGTTCTCTTGTTACAAACCAAATGCTGGTACCAGGGTAACATAAATGTAGTGCAGTCAACTCCTATCCAATCGTATTTTATAAGTTCCTATTAAGTAGTTCGCTTAAAGATTAAAAACTCACTTTTCTTTTTAAATTATTTATTACTTAATGAAACACAACTGAAATTTTAAATAACTAAAATAAGTAACACAGACTTATCGAGTTACTAGCTAGAAAAAAATAATTAGTAGTCTATGTGTTCTTCCAGATTGTTTTACATCTATGCCAAATTTTAGCCAGATCATTGCAGGCGTTTTGGAGATACCTTCAAACAAACATCCATCCATTCAAACATTTGCATTTAAAATATTAGTAAGAAGTAAGATTAAAAAAAAACATTGCAAATGTTGTAATTCTGGGTTAAGTTTCTTTACTACGGAGTCACTACAATCTACGAGCATAGTCAGTTTGTTTGTACTGGCTAGTTTATGTCACTTTTGTATTCAATACGCATGTCGGTTTGTATGACACAGATTAGAGACAATTCGTATGAGGCTGACTCGCGGTGCTGTGGGAAATTATTTATACTATTTAGTTCCACATAGAGAAAATAACCGTTCATGAATTTGTTCATGACTCAATAAAACGGATTTCTATACATAAACACGGGTATGATTACAAAAATTGCGATCCGACATGTGTCAAACGCTATGTAAAAATCCGTACAAGTGTAAACAGTGCTTTTATGTCGGACAATTATGTCGGAATTTATGTCGTAGTCTAATCATACCTTTTATTCTTATCAGAGTTTTTAGCTAGCGTATTCCCAAGTTCGGTTAGCAACAAACGGCTTAGGAATCATTCACCCGGACAGTAATGTATTCCCATAGGCTCATAGGGCACGGTGCTCGACACGGACCACGGTTCGTTCCGGATCCGTAACTGCGGCATTTTAATGCGTTACATTTAGTTCGACTCTATTTTGTATTTAACGTTTTTACTGATATTGTTTAGGTATACGTATCTTCATGGTCTATACCGGGATAAGAGAAAAAATACGACGACGTGGGACGATTTAAAAAGCTCTGAAATACAATTTAATCGGCTTAGTACTATGAAACGTAAAAGCCTATATATTTCAAAGAAAGTGTGAACTAAAGGGAGAATTACATAAATTCCAGCTTGATACCTTCACGCGTTTTTGAGTAAAAGGGTCTTGATAGACAGACGGACGGACAACAAAGTGATCCAATAAGGGTTCCGTTTTTTTCTTATGAGGTACGGAACCCTTAAAAGAATTTATGTCTCTCGTCACAATAAAATATTCTTAAAATTGAGTTTTCATAATTTTATACGTAGCCAATTCAAATAATAAGATTGCTTTCATTTTGTTTGATTGATGACTTTTGATATAATATAGGTTCAAAACACGAAGATTGTACACGTTCCACCAAATCGCACATATTTTCGTTTAAAAATGTGCATATTTGAATGTTGGAAAGCGTCCGGCATTCCACGGATAACGGGACGTCTTTATTTATTCTAATTTTAAAGAGCTGATCATTGCCCGCGGGCAGATATTGAGTCAGACATTCGACTTTAGTGATGTACAGATGATATCGATGTTATATTATCGATATAAATTCATGTCCATCCAATTTTACCATCATATTATTTTGGATATATTTTTATATTTTATGAATTACATTCCTTCCTTGATGCTCCTAAAAGACCGATCTGAATTATCCATGGAAGAAAAAACTTATAATAAAAATTACCTGATATACAGAATAGATTATTTGCGACAAATTTATCGTTGTATTTAGGTTAAACTTGTATTTTTAAATATAATCTCATCTCTTCTCTACACTACACCAACAGAATAATTCCTTGACACCTACGTATACCTACCTATACCTACTATTTTCGAGTATGTTGTTTAATATCGATAAAAACAACACTAGTTCACGTGCCAGTCAAACGGTAATACATCACGAAACAGATTTATAAATTGCAGAACTTCCTTCTCACGCTACTCAGCGATTGTTTTTTTTTAATTTGCCTCCGAGAATCAGAGGCACAGGTAACTGAAGAAGTTTGAAGAATTTTAAATTAAATTTGGATTAATATATCCAATAAATAAAATAAAAATTAAGTTTTTTTTTTAATAATAACGTGGCAAACGAACGAGCGACCACCTGAAATCCACGAAATAGCGAAGCGACCGTTACCCATAGATATCGATTCTCTTTTTACAATAAATCAAATTTTTAATAAAGAATACATTTTTAGCATATTACTTATTTACTGTTCGTTTAAAATGTACCTTAAATTGTAACTATATAAAGTTTATAGTATTTTGGCCCTTTTAGAATTAAATAGTCCGTCATTTTTTTTTTAATTTTCTTTAATTCCTTTTTGTTTTTTCTATACTATTTGGTGATTTTTTCAATCCCACGTTTATGTAGCATTGACCGTAGAAAGTATTTCTGTTATTATTAAGTTTAATTTACTGGTAATTTATTGGCCTTGCTTTGTTGTTAATATTACGTTTCGTTACGCTGTTGGTTTTCTTATACAATAAAATAAAATAAATCGTCATATCAAAAACAACCTAACCCTAACGCCATAGTAACTAATCGTAAGAAACTAACCATGACTTATGTAAACTTTATTTACATTTGCAAATTAATCGTACACACAGGTGTTGAGAAAAATAGGTTCAACGAACGCACGTGGCCTGATAAGAGTCGGCGCTTGTGAAGCCTTATCCGATAACAATACGTCGGCACACGCTCATTGAACCTACGACATAGTATTGAAATAAAGGGAACATAAGGAACAAATAAAAAGAATTAAATAAAAACCAAACTCGATAGATAATTTCTATTTATTGTTAAATATGAAAGCCTATAAAATACGCACATAAATACAGGGTGCATTTTACGCTAAAACTCGGAATAAACTAAAAAAAAATTTTATACAACTTAACCTACAAAATATTAAAATATCAAATACTTTAATGGCCTTCATGTATGGCATTTAACGTTTCTTTATATAATATACAACTAACTTTCACCAGCGACTCTGTCCGCGCGGGATTATAAAAAAAAACTTAATTAGTAGCCTATGTGTCCAGGATGTTCTACATCTGTGCCAAATTTCAACGAGATCTATGAAACCGTTCTAGCGATACCTTGTAACAGATATCCATTCAAACTTTTTCATTAGTAAGATTGGAATTGGATATATCAATAGAAATTATGGATGGCTACAAAGGTAGAGGAAGACCAAATAAAAGTATGGAATAACTGTATGAAAGAGGATATGCGTAGGAAGGGGGTAGTCTCGGATATGACGGCTGAGTAGTATGGAGGAGTAGTACATACTGTGCCGACCCTCGATAGGGATAAGGGCAGATTGATGATGTCATGGTTTCATTTAATATAATACGTTGTATTTATTTTGCAAGTAACGGTATATTTCCGATTATGTAACCACAAATATTTATTGCAATAAGAAAGGGCTGTAAGGAACGCCATTTCTTATTGCTGATGCCATCTGTTGACCAAATTTGGTAACCACAGCGATGGTTTTGGTTACACTACTTCATATAGGTACATACGTAATACATTTCGGTAAATTTTTCGAATATTTTTTAAACTTCTGTCCACAGATTAAAAAATCTTTAAAGTAATCAAAGGATTATCTTAATTTGCGCTATGTGTTTATGCAATCGTGAGTTTCCATTGCCTAAATATGTGTGCAAAAATATTATCTCGACTTTATTAACTTTCAATAACAAAATTTAAGTGATATATTTAGGAGCGTCGGTGGCTCAGTGGTCAAGCACTTGACTTGCAATCTGCAGGTCCTGGGTTCGAATCCCGCCATGTATCAATGTGTTTTCGATTTCCGATTTACATATGTACATTTATCCGACGTTCTTACGGTGAAGGAAAACATCGTGATGCAACCTGCACATATCTGAGAAGTAATTCAAAGATATGTATGAAGTCAACCAACTTGGCCAGCGTGGTTGACTATGGCCTAATCACCCCTAACTTAGGGTAGGCTCCGAGCCCCTCGGTGGGGACGCTGATGATGATGATGATTTAGAAACCCGCTATATAAAACGCGTAATATAATAGATTTGTAAAATTCAAATCTCATCACTGCTTACTCTATTATTTACCAGTTCGAAGTTTGCATTAAAAAATTATAAAAAAATATATAGTAAGAAAAATCAGGAACATTGTTTACCAACACTGTTCGTAATCCGAGTACCGTTACTCCGGGTGAATGACCTTCGCGTAAGGCATTGCCAAAAATGTCGCATACCGAATTCTAGTAGGATTTGTGTTAACGCAAGTCATAATATATTTGAACATTATTCTGAACCTATAGACCCATAAGGATATCTGACCTGGTGGTAAGTCAAACTAAATTATGACAGCTAAATACCGCCTATCTGTCAACGTCAAAAAAACTGTCAAACGATTATTTTCGTACTATATCTGTCATGACATGTTTTTTCTTTTTTGCCATACTAGCGGTTAGCTGCGACTCCGTCCGTTCGGAATTAAAAAAAAACATAATTAGTGACCTGTGTTCTTCCGGACTATATTTTATATGTATATCAAATTTCATCAAGATCCGTTCAGCCGTTCTGGTGATACCTTCAAACAAACATCCATCCATCTAAACATTCTCATTTATAATATTAGCAAGATAACTAAGATATATGCATGGATCTATCAAAATTTGACGTAGATTTAGAACATAGTCTGGAAGGACAGATGGGCTACTAATTATGTTTTTTATTTAATTCCGCACGGACGTAGTCGCGGGCGACAGTTAGTAACAAAATATATGAGGAAAATTGTTTCACCACTTATTACGTTCATTCCAGTGACGTAATCAAAGACGCTTACAGACATCAGAGGCAATACCATTTCGAGGGCTCAGGCATTTCCTGATATGCTTACCGAAATCGAGACATCCCGTATACTTTTTATATTACTGTACTTGTTATATTACTCATACGTACGAGGAATTTAATTCTTATTCCATCGAACAAGGGGAAAACGTTGTTAGGATTTGTTGTAAACAGTTCAATTTTATCTTTAGTAAAATTTGTGATCTGTTTCACAATGTCTAAGTAAATTGCTGGATAACTAATAAATTATAATATCTATACTAATATTATAAAGCGGGAGAGTTTGTTTAAACGCGCTAAAAATTATTTTTTTGTTGGATAGTCAATTTATAAAGGAACACTAGGCTATATAACATTACGCTGCGACCAATAGTTTTTTTTATTATAATTCCGCGCGGACGGATTCGCGAGCGACAGCTAGTTTGATGAATAATGCATCCTTTTAAATTAGTTTACGTTTCATAGCTTATTTGTAGATTGTTAAATAGGCTCTCAATTACAGTATGATGTCATTTGATTCCAAATAATTCGATGTTTGTACGTATATGAATAAAAAAATCTCTTCATTTTTTGTTTGCGTAAAATCTCTTATTTTTCGGCCAGCAACATAAATGTGCGACTATAAAATATTTATCAGAGACATATGTATTTCCAAGCGAGATTTAAAATAAAATTAATGGGTACAGATTTTATAAAGTTTATTGGTTGCAGTTCAGTGAGGTCGTTGACTCAAATATGCAAATATAGTGTCATGAATCTGGCATAAGTCCTCATTAATTCCCGCGTAATTCGTGATATGTTAGCATACAACTGGTCTTCTTGGAAGGGACTCTACCATATGGTTAAACGATTTCGAAGAATCTATTGGCAAAGGGTTCGAGAAGAATTATTACGGCATCGCAAACCAGACAATTATACACAGGATGATTTTTATATTGCATCGAACAATTTATTCTATCGATTTACGATTCTTTTAAAAGATGAAAGGACTATTTATTCGAGACCAAAACACTTCGGTAAGAAGTGGATAACAAAGAGTTTTGGGTGCGATTAGTAATTCTACTAAATCTTACTTCTTATCTTGCTAATATTGTGCTAATGTTTAGATGGTAATAGATGGATGGATGGATAGATGTTTGAAGGTATCAAAACGGCTGAACGGATCTCGATGAAATTTGGCATACACGTAGAAGCATGTCGAAGAACACATAGGCTACCATGTTTTTATTAATTCTCCGCGGTCGAAGTCGTGGGCGACAACTAGTATGTAGTTAAATCATTGCCAAGTTCATTTTTTTTATTTTTTAAAAGTGTCTTAAGAATTTTTCGATCATTATCACCTTGGTTTTTTATACATTATTCTGTCTTAAAACTTCCGTTTCGTTGCAGTCATTCCGTGAATCTCGGTCATTAGTAAAGTTCCGAGGAATTCAAGCAATTGCATGAGTAATTATCGGTAATAAAGGAAAGTACACACGGCCGGCATTCCCAAAACGTCCCGGATGTTCACACGCTAAGTAGGTACCACGCGTTTAAAAAAACATCACTTAAATTAAAATTAAGATTTAAAATTAAGATTTGAAGTTAACAAACCCTAAGAAAAAAATTGACTTTGCTAGTTCAATTCGTGTAAATAATTTCTGTCGCCTCCTACTCGAGTTTCAAAAACTTAGTGAGTACCCTATATGTTCTTCCAGACTATGTTCTACATCTATACCAAATTTCAGCGAGATCCATGCAACCGTTCGCATTTATATTAGTAACATTAAATTACAGATCTTATCGATTTTTTAATCTTTGACCGGCATAGAGTATATAATATTAATTTCATATTTGAATAAATATGATGCTATGCAGTTATTTTTAAATAAAAATATTTATAATAAAGTGTTAACTGTTCGATTTAAATCGATAGTATCGATTGTTCGGAACAGAAGACAGTTAAATAGTGTCTAGTCGTAGTTTATTACAACAGGTGCTAAATTGATTTTCATGAGTCGTTTTAATCGATTTTTTTTAATCGATGTGAATCGAGCGATGCGTTATTTATTTCTTACTTTTTGGATTACCATTCGATTAAATGTTAGTAGTTAAGCTGCCAATTAAGATAAAAATGTTGAGGATATAGTTTTATTTTATACTAGCTGTCGCCCGCGACTCCGTCTGCGTAGAATTAAAAAAAAACTTAATTAGTAGCCTATATGTCCTTCAAGACTATGTATATGTATGTCAAATTTCAGTGATTTCCATGTAGCCTTTGTTGAGATATATATAAAGAAACATCCATCCATCCAAACATTCGAATTTATAATATTAGTAAGAAGACTTCTTTCATATTTTTACTATTTTGGAATTTTTATGGATATTCCTGCTTTCTTACAAATTGTATTTTTCGTATGCAATATACGTCATATAAAATGTAAGAAAGTATTGGTGTTTTCATACGTCATAAAATACGTAGTTCAATAAACTCGGCGCGTAAACAAATGTATTCGGTAAACCACATCTTATCCATTGTCGTGTCGGGTTTATAAAAAAAACAGGTAAATTGTAAAATATTCTTACATTGTAAGCCCCGCGTAAGTCAGGTAGCGGGCCGGCCGACTCAATAAATACGTTCGTATATTCTCCGCACCTGTTTTTGTGCAGCTGTTTTTTTTATTCTGTGTCAGACACCGGGGTGTGCGGTGTAGGATGACCTTGATATTTAGTGGACAGTCCTAATCCAACATAGACTTTGGAGATTATCCCAATAGTAGGGGATTGCATAGTGCCAGTGCAGGAATGGCTTGGTTGTCCGTTATACCACGACCATACTGAAAACAAGCGTCAAGTGAAAATAATATTAGTGTTATCCCTTTTCTTAAAAGGAAACAATGGTTTTTAAATTGAATGTTTATGAATTATTGTACGTAGATTTTTGTGAGATATGTTTTTGTGCAATTTCTTTGCCATTTGAAAAATTATTTTTATTAATTTATAGATATGTCCGATGGTTATATACAAAAGTGTTGCCACCCTAAGACAGAAACCAGTTTTTGTCCAGCACTATCACCATCTCTGTCTAACCAAGTTAGATACTCTGTTATTTTAAATTAACTTTTGAGAGGATCAAGCAATTGTTTTGTTTAAATATAACCTTGTTAAAATGTATACGTTTTTTTAATAAGTACCCGTGTACACGGTTCGCTGTTGTCCTTTATTTGGCAGGATAGCAGAGGCATTGACTCGCTTTCGTGTTATTGGCATTAGCATAATGCATTTGAAAACTCACTGAACGACTTGCTTATAGTACTAATATTAAATCACGGACAGAATATTCTATTACAGAGATACCAAACTGTATCAAGATTAGGTCATAGACTATTGTATCATTTTGACTTTATGGTTATTGTGAACATTTCGTGACCGATGACATGCCCAAAATATTATGTCGCGTGCCATTAGTTTGAAATCCCTGGTTTATTACTATATAAGTAATTGCTTTGGTTACGTTAACATTTTAATCTATTGCATAATAATCATACATTCCAGGTTCCCTATGAACTTTATGTGAGCTTTGGGGATCATTACTATAACCAGCATTCCTCCGACAAGACCGTGAACAATTTCTAACGTAAGATTCTCAGAGCACCGTGATAATTGTCGTGTTGATGGATAATTTCACGCCCCGACAAATAAAAAACCTTGACTAATATTATATACAGTATAAATTATCTATACGGTCAATTTAAACAAGAATATGAATAAATAAAACGATATTTTGTATCCAAATAAACGTAGAATAAAAACCTTAACCTTAACCTCTGAACGATACTAAAAGTTCATCCCTATTTTACCAGTGCATTAGGAAATAGGCGTAAACCATTTAAAAATATAAAGAGCGTCAGTGGCTCAGGGTTCAAGCACTTGACTTGCAATCTGCAGGTCCTGGGTTCGAATCCCGCCATGTACCAATGTGTTTCTCGATTTCCAATTTACATATGTACATTTCTTCTTCTTCTTCTTCTTCTTCTTCTTCTTCTTCTTCTTCTTCTTCTTCTTCTTCTTCTTCTTCTTCTTCTTCTTCTTCTTCTTCTTCTTCTTCTTCTTCTTCTTCTTCTTCTTCTTCTTCT
>NW_013531700.1:1617755-1632489 GCF_000836235.2 Papilio xuthus
TTTTTTTCAGATTACTGGACATTACGAAAACACACCGAGTCTGGATCTAGTGATAAAGAAAACTAGGAATAGAATATATTATTAGAATTAATTGTCAATCAAAAATGGCAGGCTTCTAAATTATTAAAGAGAACCAATTTTATTATTTAATTATTTACGTATTTAGTTAATCATATGTGTGTACGCTTAATTAATATAATAATATGAATACAATTAATCAAATTAATAATATTAATAGAAAAAATGGCGAGTAAGTTTGACGTGGGACTTGCAAAATATCTGTACTAAATTATCTCTTATTTTTCAAAAAGAAAAAGATGGGAAATGTACAAGATTCAACAGTGAAAGCCAACATTAATCTTAAATGAATTTACTCGAATCAATAAAGGACAAAATAATAATAAAAATCTTAGCTTTACAAAGCGCGGGAAAATATAAAAATAATTTACGAAGAACAATTCATCATATAATTATGCTTTTATTTGTCTATTTGAAGGAATAAATTTATGTTTTTAATCTATCCAAAGTTTATAGTTGACCACCTAATCAATCCCACCGAATAATCCAAAAACGTCTATAAGTTCGCATAAAAACAAATGTATATTATTTTTAAAATAAATTAAAAAAAACATGTTTTTTTTTAATTGAAACTTTTGCTAAGAAATGACTATTTAAACATCATTACCCACTAAAAGCTCCATACTGTCTTTGTATCAGTTAATAACCAATTATAAAAAACAAGGAAATGTTCGCTAAAACTATATAAACAAAATATTTTGGTATCAAAATTAAATCTTGCTATATAAGAGGCTAAAATTTAGAAAACGAAATTATCTTTCATAATTTTTATTACATCTTATCTATTAACAAAAATAGATAAAAAAATATTCATAGGAATTATCATTTTGTTTCATTAAGTATACAAAAATAGCAACGGATTATACATCTCATAAATGTAAGTATACATTTGTATACAACTAAAGAAAAGAAAATAATAATAAATGTAAAATTATTTCCAAAATTATTTTACATTTTTTCATAAAGTTATCAAAATTACCTCGAAACTACGAATTTAAAATGCAACATACAGATTAAAAACTCTTTGTAACGTAGAATCTAGTCTGTGATCTCTGCAATAATTAATATACGCTAGTTCGTATTCTTCCTTATAATTCTGTCCCTTAGTTCTTAAGTTAATTAAGAAAAGACTAATTATTAGTTAGTGAATGGTTTTTGTATTTAAATGTACTAAATTAGTTGTAAATATCTTGGAATTGGTTTTTAATGTATTTAAAATTGATCAAAATAAATTTAAATGTAAACTTTCAATTGTTTTAATCTTTTTTTAAAACTAAAAATAAATTCTTAAAATGTAATTTTGAATTTAAAATTTTATAATTTTGTAAATGTATTTTGTAATTTTAAAATTATTTCCAGGAAAATTTGTAAATAAAATAATAAAGTTATAAAAATGCTTTTAATATAATTTCAATTAAAATATTGACAAATAAAATGTGTTTTTTTTATTCTTATTATGTTAAAACTAGCGGTAGCCAGCGACTGCGTCCACGCGCAGTTAAAAAAAGGTATCGCCTATGTGCTATTCCAGACTATGTTCTACATGTATGCCAAATTTCATGACGATCCATTCAGCCGTTCTGGACATATCTTCAAACAACCATTATATCCATCCATCCAAACATTCACATTTATAATATTATTATAGTAAGAAGTTTTGCTTCTAAATGTAATAAACTTAATCCAACTTTAAAACCAAATAAAAGTTCTTAAGAAATTCTTAAGAAAGAAAGGCATGGTATGAGTCAACGTGTCCCGACTTGACTCATACTGGGAAGACTGATTCATGAATTCCTGGTTCTACTAAATCACTGTTGTACTACCGGTCACTTTAAATATCGTTTTTTTTGTTGGAATACGATTGACTACCGAGATAAGTTCACATGAGAGATTTATGATACGGTTTTAGATAAAAAAGGCTGGAGTCTATTTTTTTAGCTGGATAAAAAGTCAATTTCGGACGCTATTTGATCATTTAAAATAACAGTGAACTTATTTTGGTATATTTTACAAAGAAAACTTCACTTGTGACTAACAAAATATAACAGAATTATTAAAATAAAAATTATAAGAAAACAAAAATGCCGTATCAAGCTTGTCTTATAAAAGCGCCTAATAGAATAAAATAGCAAATAAGTCGATCGTCTTTTCTACTTCTTAAGATGATACCAAGGAGTATTACTAAGATTTTGATTCATTTCAAAATTAATATTTATAGAATGAATATAAATTTATCATGTTTCATTAATAACTTACATATTTGATCTAGTATTAACTGTAATCAAACCCTACAGAAAATATCTACAGAACGATAAAATAAGAGAAGACATGATTTGGAAACAACTAAAAGTGAGGCGCCTTAAACAAACAACTTAGCAATTGACACGATCTATATCTTACATCTGCGATGGAGAATCTACGTCGGTGAAACAACAAGAGCACATGTTATTTACGTTAGTGTTATAAATTTTAGTTGCCATGATGGTCGCCAACCTAGGATAAGTGATGACACACAAAGAAGGAGAATAATTGAATCGATTGTCTAACGTACTTATCACTTCTTTAAAAACAAACTTCAAGAAAAGGCCAAATAAAAATTTAACAAACATTTGTATATAATTATACTTTTGAGCGCACTTTAGATATTTATAATTTATCTAATTTCTGTGAAATTATGGCAACGGAGAAGCTTTTAATAAACTTTAAATATTTTTACTTAAGAAGCGTAATCTTCAGATGACAAAAATAAATAATTGCCGCAATATATTTATAAGGCGTTCTAAATAATTGCTTTACAATTGTAGTCAATACAAATAAGGTTTATATTGAAGATTTGGTTGAGATGTAAATAGGCCACAACGTAAATTTTACAATCTCATCGCAACTAATTAAGGTAAAAAAATCTGAAATAAATTGTTATAATATCTGACAACTAAAGTTATGTTTTTGTTTTTAATAATTAGCGTACTAAAATATGAAGTTCGACCCCAGCATTGTAGTAAAAAATAAACAGGTATGACCCGTGCTTAACAAATAAACCACAAAACATAATTATCGTGCAATTTAGTGATAATTTGCGGCCATTTGAATGTAAAATAGGGGAATATGTTTTGACGATTTTTACGTATACAATAGGAACTGATTGCATTTAAGGGATGGAGGGGAGAAATTTTATACTTGGTGCGTGCCGTATAGAAATTTGATTGACCATTGTCGGAGCACACCTTGAACGCATCTGGCCATTGTTAAGCGCCATCTGTGATCATATAATATGAACAAAGAATTGTGATCATTAATCCGGTTTCGATAATTTCTGTTGTTATTTGACGTGATTCACCGTCTCTCTACATTTTATGTCACTAATAAATACTGTCCCAATATAGTTTGCATTGGTATTTGTTAAATTTGAAATGATTTATTGTGTTTATTTTAAAAGGTCTAATAGTCCAAAATTTAAGATACTTTTGTGACTATTCGTCGCTAGATGGCGTTACTGGTTCTAAAATTACAACTATGAAAACAAAAAATTCAAGTTTATTATAATTTATTTCAATACGGATTGAAAATTCGCTTATGACTTCATTAATTTTATAAATTCGCAGTAATCGAAAAAAAGTTAAGATCCGTCTAATCCATATTTTATAAATAAAAGTTAAATAATTAGCTCCTTGATAAGGGTGACACACCGGATGTGACGTTGTAAATTCCGCGGCGATATTCCATCAAGAAACACACCGCATCCTCCCCTAAATTCCTTAATTTGCGATCGTCTTGTATAAATTTAACGCATCGCACGAAAGGGAGGTACCCGGTAATGCGCCTGCACAGTAAACGACACAAATTATGCGGTATTTCCTTTTATTACCTTCGCAGTGCAAGGCGGTTCGATTAAGTAATTGGTGTTGCATATAATGTTATAAATAAAGAAAATTATTTTATGACGGCAGCATTAAGATTTATAACAGAAATATTTAAATTTTAAATAGAAAATTGTCTGTTAAACTAACATAAAATAGATGTTTATTTATGTAGTTTGTGTTTGTTTAAGGTAAAGAAAAAAATTTCAGTCTTCTTTCTTCTTCTTCTTCTAGTGCCTCTTCAGTCTTGAAGGTTGGCCGCCAACTTGGAATACGGTCTTCTTTACGGAATACTAATTTTGTCGCCTCTAATCTAATTACAGATTTTGATATTGCTGTTGTGAAAGTGAAAGTGTCTCGAAAAAATAAAAACTCGTTTTATTGGTTTATCGTGGGTACTTTAATAAATTTTATTAACGAATAAAATAATCATATTTAGTGGAAGAAAAAAAATCATGGTGGCAATATCCTTGACAACACCATTATGAGCTCTGTTAAATTCTGTTCATGGATTTTCCTCTTGCAGTTGGTGAAATAATTTAAAACATGTTTTAAGGTATTGGTGCTACAAAGTGAAAAATATGTTGGTGGCACACATATTGCCACCATTATAAGGGTTAAATTCCTAGCAACGGTAACCGTTATTAAATAAGTCAAGCAAAGCCAGGAAGAAGCGGTAAGTTAGACATAAAAATTATTAAGGTTATCCTAACATCTTGTAGGGTAAACCACCCTCCAGGTGTCTTATAAATTGGAAAAAAGGTAATTTACCGACTACCCACTAGCCGGGTGTCTTATGATACATTGCAGGGAATGAAGACGAGCCTTAATATAGAGTTAACAACAATTAGAAGTTACAAATTAAAATAAATTTAAGTTGCCCAAATAAATCTTTTGTTTATAATAATGAAGGAGAATAAATATCTTAATCTTATATATAAAATTACCGTATCGCAATTTTCGTTCCCATACTCCTCCGAAACGGCTTGACCGATTCTCATGAAATTTTGTGACTATATTGAGTAGGTCTGAGAATCGGCCAACATCTATTTTAAATCCCGCGCGGACGTAGTCGCAGTCGACAGCTAGTATGATATAAAAAGACGGCTTCAAGATTATTTTTTTTTCATCATCTTTACTTATTCCCTTGCCTAACACCTAACATAATGGTGGAGAAATATAGATTCACTAGCTGTCGCCCGCGACTCCGTCAGCGTGCTATTATAACAAAACTTAATTAGCCCATGTGTTCTTCTAGACTATGTTCTACATCTATGTCAAATTTCAAAGAGATCCCTACAGTCGTTCTTGAGATACTTTCAAACAAACATCCATCCATCCATCCGTTCAAATAATTACTTTTATAATATTAGTAAGATATAACGATAATTTATTACTAGTAATCCTAATAAACCAGAGATAAGTAGGTACCATAAACAATTATATTATGTTTTATAATAAAAATTCAGTGTAAAGCCGGACATATCTAGTTGTTTTAAGGCTTCAACCAGATGGTAAAGTGGCGGTAAAGTACCCACCTGGTGACGTAAGCAGTCGCGCGCGTCGGGGTGGCGACCCCTTACGTCTTAGATTGGAACTGATATCACTAATTATTAGCTTCAGCTGATATGTGTGGAAATTAGATTAGTCCCGTACTTTATTTTTAATTGACATTGTAACATATTGCATTTTTGGATTGTAATTTGTTTGTTTATCTTACTTCTTACTAAGATTATAAATGCGAATGGTTAGATGGATGGATGGATGTTTGAAGGTATCTCCGCAACGGCTGCATGGATCTCACTGATATTTGGCGTAGATGTAGAACATCTGGAAGAACACATAGGCTATGAAGGCTACTAGGCTAAGTTTTTTTTTCATTCCGCGCGCACGGATTCCTGGGCGACAGCTAATCTTTTAGACTTCTTTTAATATTTAAGCGTTCGTAAATTAATTAAGGGTACGGATTTCCAATCACGTGTTCGAGAGTTGGAATCTCGCCATTCGATTATTGTCGCAAAGCATGTCCTGGCACAAGCATAGAGCTTAGTTGGAATGGTACTAGAAACATTAGTAAATTATTCAAAAAATCTACTAATGTAATTAATCTGTACTTCAAATAAGTTTTCAAGTTAACGAATAAACGATAGAAACCTATTCTGTGATATTTCGAACCAAGTTTAATTCTGGAACCTTAATTCTACAAGAAGCATTCATATGTTAATAACGATGCAAGTAAAAGTAGAATTAAAATTATTCAATTATTACACAGTAGAAGCTAAATACTCCCTAGAACAATCATTTGTGTTAGAAAAAAAGTTAGATGGATGTTAGAAGGAATCTCTAAAACGGCTCAACAAATCTCGACAAAATTTGGCATAGAAGAAAACATAAGGTAATAGCTACAAATTATAATTTTTTTAAATTACGCACGGACGGAGTCACGGGCAACAGCTATTTTATAAATTCAAGTATAGCACCGTTTATATTTTATCAGTAAACGAATAACGTAAACTATCATCAAATTAAAACAAAACGTTGCGGTGTGTCGCGCGGCGCCATGATGCGCGCGCATCTGTCGCACGCCACCTGGTGGTATATCGCTGAATTAATTACGAATCGAGGCACGCGCCTAAAACACGCATCCGTACAATTTTGTATTATTATTAACTAACTGCGCTCGCGACGTTAAACTTAAATTCAGATGTAACCCAAAATCTATATATATATATATAAAAGAAAGTCGTGTTAGTTACACTATTTATAACTCTAGAACTGCTTTACCGATATGGCTGAAAATTGGTGAGGTACCTTAGAGCCAGGGGACGGACATAGGATACTAATTTTTTTTTCGAATTTACGCCTTGAAGAGCTGCTTTTTATTTAACTTACTAATTTTATAAATGCGAATGTTTAGATGGATGTGATGTGGATGGGTGGATGTGTGGGCTACACCAATTAGGTTTTTTTATATATGCACGCGGACGGAGTCGCGGGCGACAGCTAGTTAACCATAAAATGATCTAAGCATACCCAGTAATATGCGTAACGCCAGACTTACGTCTGTTTGGGTCCTAAGGAATTTTAATGTAAGTTTTTCAAGGTGCATTTCAACCCCACTCGTTAAGGGTACGGCTGTAAAATTATAATTACACTTTTGATTCTAAAAATCATATAAAATATACAACCGTGTAACATATTTAATATCGGTTATGCTTTGATTAGAAAAGGGTGGAATGAATCAAGATTATTAGATAGATTTAGAATTTTATGATGTTTCTTTTACGTCTAATAAAATCATTTGAAGTTAAAAATTTCTTATTTATACTATTACTAACTTTGACTGCAACTTCGTCCGCGCGGAATTAAAATACAAACTTAATTAGCTATATATTATTTTATCTATGCCAAACTTCATGTCACATCCAAACATTCGCTACTACGAACACATAACTAAGTTTTGTTAATACCGTGCGGACGGCGTCGCGTGCGGCACCTAGTAGCCTATAACATGAATACAAAACAATCTATTAAATTGGTCTCATTGTGTGCAGATGTTCACATAACCTGTAATTTGAATGTTTAAATTGCATATAAATAAATACACGTGGACATTATTTTTACAATTATAATATAAATTGATGCATTACATACTACGTGAAGCATGAACAGTATTAGTTTATCTAAAAGTTAATTAATATATCAATCTTTGCATGTTAGTCGCACGCGACTCTGTCCGCGGTAAAAAAAATAATAAGTTGGTAGACTACGTGTTCTTCAAGGCTTAGGGCGCTGTACGGGGGAATCCAGCGCATGTGGCTGAAGGTAGGCCCTCCCCCATAATGGGAGCTGCTTCGACGAAAGCGCACGCGTGCCCATGGCCTCGCCATGATGCGTAGGAGGAACAGAGGGGTTTAGTGGGTATGCTTTCCATCTGGAAGAGAATCCCATATAACGACCGCGTCCACCCCGGGGCGCGGAGTATGCATAAAGCTTTACCTTCTGAAAAAAAGGTGTTCTTCCAGGTTATGTTCTACATCTGTGCCAAATTTCATCGAGATCCATGCAGCCGTTCTGGAGATACATTCTAAGAAACATCCATCTAAAAGTTTCGCATTTATAATATTAGTATGATAGATTTCCTAAATCTCCTAACAATAAAAAGGTTTTAATGTTATTCGTCATCATTAGCAACTTATCAGTATGTTGTGAACATGGCCGTAAATATAAAATCTTTCCGAAATAATTACTATTGCGAATAAAAAAATATAAATAAGACACACAGATGACAGGCTCGTGATATATCGTAGCGATCGTAACGTCTATTTTGTCTGTCTGTGCATAAATTAAGAGAGCATAGTGGATGCGACATCGCTGCGGGATACCGTATATATGGTAGGAAAACGCACGTATATTTATTTAAGGCGAAGTCACTTAAAAATATGTAGACATATAGATTTTTTTTTAGAGATCGCTTAAATAATGACTAGGATTAAAGTCCTAAAAAGAATTTAATGATTATTTGGAACCAGTTTTGTTTATGACAGTAAACCTTCTTTTTTTATAATAGAAGGGGGCAAACGAGCAGCGAGAACACCGGGAACCGCAGATGCGTTGCCGGCCTTTGAGATGGTGATACGCCTTCTTTTGTTTTTTGAGAAGTGTCACCAAATCTCAAAACACAAGTTTATCGTAGTTAACAATTGTATTACGGCGTTTTCAAAGATAAGCGATGATTTAGAAACGAAATTCATACAGTTTTTAAAGCAATACTTAAATTAACTTAACGTGTAAGATATAAAAGTGAAACGAAAGTTTGATCTCTCGTCTTCTAATTTACCAAATCTCGCTGCTACGTGTCTATGGAATTAACTGAAACAATGCTAGTATTATATTAAATTTGGATTATGTTTGTGTAAAAAAATTGGGTACGCTTCGGTTCCCTTTCGCTGTATTGAATAGCGTCTCCTTAATTCGATTTTGTCGGCGCGTGTCCGGCGATTGTATCTTTCGCATCTGTCACCGTCGGCCCCCATCACCGATGTCCCTACATCACCGTTGCCCCCTCATCACCGATGCCGAAATCGATAACGGAATTACTGTTAATTGTTAATGCGGTTATTTTATTTTAATATCGAATAACGTTACTACCGAATAAGAAACTACCGAAACAATATGACTTACTTAACTCAAAGTCCTAAGTCCGCGTAGTGGGGCAGAGGGCGTCCACAGTTTTGTCTTGGACCATGTCAGCGATTGTCGCCATATTGGCTGCTATTGAGCGCCGTCAAGTTTGTTTATGACGGCCACTTCTTCTTGTTCCCAGCGTGATCCACTCCAGAGCCTCCCTGGGAGTATGACTACATATTACTAGTATTTTAGTTAGTATAACCCTTGGTTTCTAAGACCAAATTCTCTGTATAAAACATATCGTCATCCCTGTCATAATCTTTGACGAAACAGTGATAACAATATGATTTAAACGGAGATTTTGGTCTCGAAAACTTACGGTAAGTTCGTCCTACTGTTAATGTTTTTCGAACATTACTGTTCTTACAGATTTGTGATAATTTAATAAAAAAGTAACAGGAGTTTAGATATTTAAATGCTTTATAATTATTATATTTAATTCAAAATTAATTATTTACAATCCGTGGAAAATAACATAGTTGGTACTCTGTTAAGGCAGCATATATAACAGAAAAAAAACCAACAAAACAGATCTATTAAGATAAATTGTAGCTTAATTCTCTTATCTTGTTTTTAAATTGTTTCATACATTCGATTAGAAGGGATTGTAATGGACATGTTTTTTTCTAATAGAAACAAAGGCGAGAACATCTGTCGATTGAAATTAATGATGCAGCTTAAAGTCTCGTAACTCATTTACGGGGATGTTTTGGGGTTGATATTAACGTTGTAGCGATAGTTATATTATGCCAGATGTATTATCAACCGATTTATCTACAGACTTGTTGTCGCCCGCGACTCCATCCACGGGGAAGAAAACAAACTTAATTATTAGTCTGGAAGAATAGACTACGTTGTTTTTGCCAAATTTCAGTGTGATCCGTTCAGTCGTTCTGGACATACCTTCAAACATCCATCCATCAATCCATCCATCCAAACATAAAATATTATTAAGATTATGTTATGTAAATTAACAAATGTTGCCTTAAACGGCTGTTTAAGGCAACATTTTATAATTTTGTCATTGTTGTAAATTACAAAAAAAGATATCTTCAGTTGAATTCTATGAGAACGTAAGACTACGTTTCATGTTTAGCAAAACCATGGGATGTTATAAGTGTTGGTAAATTGATAAACCAGCAACAAATATAAGTACCAGCATCCCTTGTTTTCTAAGTCTAATGAATAAAAATCTATCGAGACGCCCCTAACGAGTTAAACAGCCGTCCAGCGCCCTCTGGTGTACTTCAGCAATATAGGGGTATATTCTTTATGTTTTTTTTCTGAGGGAAAAGTGTCGAGAGATATAGGGGTGTCAAAAACTCTTGTGTGTAACTCTTGTCAGTAATAAAATTATTACTATACTGTAATGTGCTTTTATTACTTATTTTATTGTCAATTTGGTTTTTAGATTATGAATGAAACATTGGATATGAATTTATAGTTCGTAAGTTATAGGGCTTTTTGTAAATTTTGGTATCAGATTTTCGTTTTTTTAGTTTAGTTTAGATTAGTTAATTTACTAATATTTCTTGTATCATCATTCCAAGTAGGCTTGTGATAGGATATGGTTTACGACAGTCTTTCCCAAAGTGGGCGATAACGCCCCTTTGTGGGCGCTGCAGGTTTCAAGTTGCGGGTCACAGTAAAAGTTTCGTTTAGAATTCTCCGTTAATATACATAGGTCACAATAATTAATTAATTTAAATTGTGAAGTTATAGTGGTTTTTAAATATGTGAAAATATGGGGGCGCTAAAATATATTTATTTTCAAAGTGGGCAGTAGACAAAATAAGTTTCGGAACCACTGGTTTACGACAATAGTCGAAATTCGAATTCTTGACCACGGGATTGGAAATCCGTACCTTTAACCAGCCTATTGGAGCTGTAAATAAATAAACATTAATTTTTACTTTAAAACAGTTTTGATTTTTCAAATTTATTTGTGATTAAAAATAACGAAATTAAAAATATGTTAATTGTATATTGTTAAGCTACTTACGATAAACAATGCCATCTAGCATAGAATAGCTGCAACTAACTTTCATCATCCAAAAAGTTTTGTAGACCGTATTTCTTTTGTTTTGTATTTAAGGATCATTATGGAAAGTCTTTTGTCGATTTTTAATCATTAAATAAGAAAGAGGCTTATTACATTTATTGTGTTCACAAAATTATTGAAGATTGAATGATTAAATAATATTTATAAAAATAGTCAACAACGATATGTAAGAAAAAATAATTAACAGTATTAATTCTACTAATTTTAGTAATGTTAGTAAATTAAACTTATTTACGGCGCCTACGGTTGACAAAACTTTTAGTTTTGTTTTTTCTATTCGTCGCTAGATGTCGATATGGTAGAATAAAAAGGCGACAAAATAAACTTTAATAACTAGTTTAGTCATTTGTTTTTTTTTTCGGTGTAAATAATGAAAGGAATAAACTTATATAACAAAAATAAATTAATAATAACTGATTGGGTATTGACAATGAAATTATCTACAGTTTCATTGCTAATTTCAATCTAATTTTACGATTTAGTAAGTTTAGTAATAAGCAGTTTGCACGCAAAATCTTTTGGTGAGTATTAAAAAATATTATTTTCATCTTTGTCATGACCTGAAGATTAGTCTAGTTTTTAACTACTAGAAAACATACTTTAAAAATCAAATGGTAATTTTTTGTCGACTAAAAAGACCACGCTCCAAACCACGAGTCACAAAAAACACTATATTTTAATCTATACCACTGTAAATCATCGCGAAAACCGCATGCTTTGCTAGTTTTTGTTCGTTAGATAGAAAAAAAATTTTGCTCAACTTTGGTGTCAAGTGTCAGTGGTGCCATCTGGCTTGTGTCTATGGTAACGTGTTGAGAAATACCAATTTCGTTTTTGTTTTTTTTAGGCTATTTTAGCCCTACAAGCAGACTTGATCACAACAAAAATGTCTAAAAAAGTTAATCTGTTACTACAATTTATATAAATTAATTTTAATGAGACAGAGATTTAATTTTTTTCTCATCTCGGATTTTATGGAAGGCAAAATATTTATGTTGTGTTATTTGTGGTAGAGAACAAACAGAATGATATTTCCTAAGCTAAAACGTAGCTTATATACTTTTTTATGGTTTAAATCACGAAAAAAAATTCTTAAAAAATTCAAACAAAAACATGTCTCATTAATTGTCTCCAAAAAATTATGTTTTTTGTATAGCTATTTCCGCAGTGTAAACCCACCGTAACATCAACATATCAGATTTGAACACGTGTGTCTACCCCATAAACTGTAACAAATTGATTTACTTCCATCAACCCCCGGACAAAGAATTTTCTAATGAATCATTAGGGTGAGTTTTGTCTGCGCTTCTCCTATACTAGTGGACTTCGAGTAATGAAGATTGATATGGTAATTTCACCCTTAGAATTAATAGCGAATAAGGGTTGAAAGGATGAAATAATAATTTATTTATATTAACATGTAATTTGGTAAAACATTTTAAGAATTTACGTCTAAATAATTTTAGAATTTTTTAACTTACTCTAAAGAAGAGCTAATCGTAACTAATTATACTCCACTTACTAATTCCTAAAGATTTTTTTTAAAACAACGGAGTTATATGTACAAATATTATTGCAGTGACAACAAACAAGAAAAATCCCGCGACTCCGTCCACTTGGAATAAAAAAAAAACTTATAACTAACCTCTTTGTTCTTCCTGATATCTATGCCAAATTTCAGCGAGAGCCATACAGTTGTTATGGAGATACCTTCTAACATACATTCATACATCTAAACATTCGCATTTATAATATTAGTAAGAATTAATATAAGATTATTCTAGTTTAATTTAATACCACAAACAAAATTTTGCATTGCATTACCACCCTCATGGTTTCACGAAATACGTCGTAAAAATCAAATTTTATCTATTTTTCATTGGCCTAGAGAAAGCGGTATGGGTGTACAATTCAATTTAAAAGTAACAAAATAAAATGGCTGTTAGTATCGTTATATTGGAATATTCCAACCATATATGTCCAACCTGTTGAAAACATTGCCTTGTGTCTTTTCACTTCTAGTCTTATCGTCTTTCGCTCTACAAAATCTACGGTCAATTTTAAGCATTACAAAACTAGCTTTCGCCCGTAATTTCGTCTGCGCGAAATTGAAAAAAAACTTATTTAGTAGCCTATGTGTTCTTCCATACTCTCTTCTACATCTATGACAAATTTCAGCGAGATTCATGCAGCCGTTCTGATGATACCTTCTAACAAATATCCATCCATCCATTTAAACGTCTGCCACTTTAGTTTTGTTACTTGTCAGTCGATTTGTTGATTTATTCTTCGCTTTATCTTATCTTTCCAATACGATGGATGGATGTTTGTTTGAAGGTATCTTTAGAACGGCTGAACGGATCTCGATGAAATTTGACAAACATATAGAACACTAGCTGTCGCCCGCGACTCTCTGACCTACTCAATATGCTCACAAAATTTCAGGAGAATCGGTCAAGCCGTTTCGGAGGAGTATGGGAACGAAAATTGTGACACCAAAATTTTATATATAAGACGAGAATTTTATTTACAAGATAATCTATAGAACACATAGGCTATTGGTTGGTTTTTTTTATATCGCGCGGATGGAGTCGCGGGCGACATCTAGTTCTGTATTTAATTGACCTCTGAAGTAGTTTATAACATTGTTTACTCTAACTGTGAACCGCCCTATATTCGGTTTAAATTCACTTTCTATAACATTTCTAAGCGTAGCGTCTCGCCGTCACGGTCCGCGTTACATTGAGAAAGCTCTTTGTTTTATTTTTAGGCAGTTAGAAATCATTTTATTTGAATGTTGGTAAATGATTTTGGTTTGATTGTTATCATTATAAACGGATTAAATTGTTACATCGTTGTTATTTTGTCATAAGAATGTAAATAAAATATATTTAATTGTAACTGTTTAGATAATTTTAAACAATATCAGTATTATGGTCCAAATTGTTATTTAATTTAACATTTTATTTACAAAATTTATCAACACTGCGCTAACTATTCTTTATAAATTAAAATACGTACTAATATTTTTTGCGCAATGACATTTGTACTCTTAACTTTTTTACTACATTATTCTTAAAGGCCAGCAAGTATAACCTTTTTGTATTAAGACTTCTTGGTTTACCAAACAGGTTGAATATGTCGAACTTCATAAAACAGTAATTTCCTTAGATATATACCTAACTTGTAATATGTATAAATGTACCGTGATTTATGTATGTATAGTACGACTTATGTGCCGCGGTGGACAAGTGAAACTAAATTAAAAAAACCTCACAGACAGCCCTCTGTTGTACACTTGTCTGACTGTAGATTTATCATATTTCGTGTCATTTTTCTGACAGAACTAACCGCGATTCTAGCGCCCTCTCATCGGGTCATGTCTCTAGTAAATTGATCCTAAAAAAGTTAGATGTAACTTGTCAGTTGGAAGCCCTACAGTACCAGATGGGTTGAGGGCGCGGATGTCCGTTTCCACGGCGGTGTCGGATTCGATTACCAAACACGTGTTGATATACTATATGTAGTTGCGGCTGATATATGATAC
>NW_013531700.1:1634760-1642678 GCF_000836235.2 Papilio xuthus
TGCCCCCTTGCGTTATAAAAAAAATGTTGCCTTAAATTGCTGTTGTGAAATTGCAATATTTTATAATTTTGTCATTCTTGTAAATTACAAAAAAAGATATCTTCAGTTGAATTCTATGAGAGCGTAAGACTACGTTTCATGTTTAGCAAAACCATGGGATGTTATAAGTGTTGGTAAATTGATAAACCAGCAACAAAGATAAGTACCAGCATCCCTTGTTTTCTAAGTCTAATGAATAAAAATCTATCGAGACGCCCCTAACGAGTTAAACAGCCGTTCAGCGCCCTCTGGTGTACTTCAGCAATATAGGGGTATATTCTTTATGTTTTTTTTCTGAGGGAAAAGTGTCGAGAGATATAGGGGTGTCAAAAACTCTTGACAGTAATAAAATTATTACTATATATATAATGTGCTTTTATTACTTATTTGATTGTCAATTTGGTTTTTAGATTATGAATGAAACATTGGATGTGAATTTATAGTTCGTAAGTTATAGGGCTTTTTGTAAATTTTGGTATCTTTCAATTGTCACCTGTGATCGTTAATTTTTTTTTAAATGTTGCAGATTTTTGTTATTAGTTTAGTTTAGATTAGTTAATTTATTTACTAATATTTCTTGTATGATTCCAAGTAAGCTCTAGGCTTGTGATAGGATATGGTTTACGACAGTCTTTCCCAAAGTGGGCGATAACGCCCCCTTGTGGACGCTGCAGGTTTCAAGTTGCGGGTTATAATAAAATTCGTTTAGAATTCTCCGTTAATATACATATATAGGTCACAATAATTAATTAATTTAATTTGAAGTTATAGTGGTTTTTAAATATGTGAAAATATAGGGGCGCTAAAACATATTTATTTTCAAAGTGGGCAGTAGACAAAATAAGTTTGGGAACCACTGGTTTACGACAATAGTCGAAATTCGAATTCTTGACCACGGGATTGGAAATCCGTACCTTTAATCAGCCTATTGGAGCTGTAAATAAATAAACATTAATTTTTACTTTAAAAAAGTTTTGATTTTTCAAATTTATTTGTGATTAAAAATAACGAAATTAAAAATATATTAATTGTATATTGTTAAGCTTCTTACGATAAACAATGCCATCTAGCATAGAATAGCTACAACTAACTTTCATAATCCGAAAAGTTTTGTAGACCGTATTTCTTTTGTTTTGTGTTTAAAGATCATTATGTCTTTTGTAGTCATCTTCTCGTCTAGTCAAAGAAGCTTATTACATTTATTGTGTTCACAAAATTATTGAAGATTGAATGATTAAATAATATTTATAAAAATAGTCAACAACGATGTGTAAGAAAAAATAATTTACAGAATTAATTCTATTAATTTTAATAGTAATAAATTTAAATTAAACTTATTTACGACGCCTACGGTTGTCAAAGCTTCTAGTTTTGTTTTTTCTATTCGTCGCTAGATGTCGATACGGTAGAATAAAAAGGCGACAAAATAAACTTTAATAACTAGTTTAGTCATTTGTTTTTTTTTTCGGTGTAAATAATGAAAGGAATAAACTTATATAACAAAAATAAATTAATAATAACTGATTGGGTATTGACAATGAAATTATCTACAGTTTCATTGCTAATTTCAATCTAATTTTACGATTTAGTAAGTTTAGTAATAAGCAGTTTGCACGCTAAATCTTTTGGTGAGTATTAAAAAATATTATTTTCATCTTTGTCATGCCCTGAAGATTAGTCTGGTTTTTAACTACTAGAAAACATACTTTAAAAATCAAATGGTAATTTTTTGTCGACTAAAAAGACCACGCTCCAAACCACGAGTCACAAAAAACACTATATTTTAATCTATACCACTGTAAATCATCGCGAAAACCGCATGCTTTGCTAGTTTTTGGCCGTTAGATAGAAAAAAAATTTCGCTCAACTTTGGTGTCAAGTGTCAGTGGTGCCATCTGGCTTGTGTCTATGGCAACGTGTTGAGAAATACCAATTTTGTTTTTGTTTTTTTTTTGGGCTAAAATATACAAGCAGACTTGATTGATGATAAAAAAGTTAAATTGTTCCAAAAATTTATTTTAAATATTTAATTTTAAAAAGAAAGAGAAAGAGATATAATTTTAAACTTTTTCTCTTTTCTCAGGTTTAAAATAAGAAGGCAAAATAATTGTCGTAGAGAACAAACAGGATAATCTCCAAAGCTAAAACGTAGCTTATATACTTTTTTATAGTTTAAATCACGAAAAAATTCAAACAAAAACATGTCTCATTAATTGTCTCCAAAAAATATGTTTTTTATATAGATATTTCAGCAGTGTAAACCCACCGTAACATCAACATATCAGATTTGAACACGTGTGTCTACCCCATAAACTGTAACAAATTGATTTACTTCCATCAACCCCCGGACAAAGAATTTTCTAATGAATCATTAGGGTGAGTTTTGTCTGCGCTTCTATACTAGTGGACTTCGAGTAATGAAGATTGATATGGTAATTTCACCCTTAGAATTAATGGCGAATAAGGGTTGAAAGGATGAAATAGTAAATTATTTATATTAACTTGGAATGTGGTAAAACATTTTAAGCATTTACGTCTAAATAATTTTAGAATTTTTTAACTTACTCTAAAAAAGAGCTAATCGTAACTAATTACACTTCACTTACTAATTCCTAAAGATTTTTTAAAAACACGGCGTAGTTATAACATGTTTTGTACAAACATTGTTCTAGTGGCAAAAAACAAGAAAAATTCCGCGACTCCGTCCACTTGGAATTAAAAAAAAAACTTTAACCTCTTTGTTCTTCCTGATTTTGATATCCTATATCTATGCCAGATTTCAGCGAGAGCCATACAGTTGTTTTAGATGTACCTTCTAACATACATTCATACATCTAAACATTCGCATTTATAATATTAGTAAGAATTAATATAAGATTATTCTAGTTTAGTTTGATCCACAAACAGAATTTTGCATTGCATTACCACCCTCATGGTTTCACGAAATACACCATAAAAATCAAATTTTATCTATTTTTCATTGGCCTAGAGAAAGCGGTACGGGTGTACAATTTAATTAAAAAGTAACAAAATAAAATGGCTGTTAGTATCGTTATATTGGAATATTTATGTACAACTCGCCTTCGACTCTGTCCGCGCGAAATTGAAAAAAAACTTAATTAGTAGCCTATGTGTTCTTCCATACTCTCTTCTACATCTATGACAAATTTCAGGGAGATTCATGCAGCCGTTCTGATGATACTTTCTAACAAATATCCATCCATCCATCCATCCATTTAAACATCTGCAACTTTAGTTTTGTTACTTGTTAGTCGATTTGAAGATTTATTCTTCGCTTTATTTTATCTTTCCAATACTAGATGGATGGATGTTTGTTTGAAGGTATCTTTAGAACGGCTGAACGGATCTCGATGAAATTTGACAAACATATAGAACACTAGCTGTCGCCCGCGACTCTCTGACCTACTCAATATGCTCACAAAATTTCATGAGAATCGGTCAAGCCGTTTCGGAGGAGTATGGGAACGAAAATTGTGACACCAAAATTTTATATATAAGACGAGAATTTTATATATAAGGTAATCTATAGAACACATAGGCTACTGGTTGTTTTTTGTAATATCGCGCGGATGGAGTCGCGGGCGACACTTAGTTCTGTATTTAATTGACCTCTGAAGTTGTTTATAACATTGTTTACTCTAACTGTGAGCCGCCCTATATTCGGTTTAAATTCACTTTCTATAACATTTCTAAGCGTAGCGTCTCGCCGTCACGGTCCGCGTTACATTGAGAAAGCTCTTTGTTTTATTTTTAGGCAGTTAGAAATCATTTTATTTGAATGTTGGTAAATGATTTTGGTTTGATTGTTATCATTATAAACGGATTAAATTGTTACATCGTTGATATTTTGTCATAAGAATGTAAATAAAATATATTTGATATATAAACACGGCTAAACACTCACGTATATACGTCCGGTGGCGGCACCGACTAGTTTCGAGCCCATCGGGGGCCCTTCATCAGGATGAGTGGCACTGGTATTATTTCGCGGACGCGGCCCGTCGCTCACTCCGTCAGTAGAGTAGTAGAAAATATATATAAAATAATTTTTTGAAAAAGTTTACACTGGAACATTTAGTAATTTTTATTACTTTTATAAAAATACGTTCTAAATTGAATTTTCAAAACAACCACGTATATGTATAGTTACTTTCAATTCTTCTTTTATTTAATTATTAGTATATTTTCCTATATATTTTGTATAATTTTTGAAACGCAGCTATATTCCAAAGTCCGAGTAGTACCTTGTTTTTATAATATTACAAATATTTGTACGTTCTTCTGTAAAAAAAAAAAATATAATTTAATTTAAAAATAATAATGTAATTTATTAATTTCACTGATCACATTGTAATAATTATATTTTTTCGTGTTTAGTTAATTTCTTGTCATTTTTATTTATTAATTAAAAAAAAACCTGCCATTAATTAGAATTATTTGTTAATATTATTTTATTGATGTAATATAATTTTAATTTGTTTAATAAATCATGGTCATTTTGTAATTTATTTATTTTGTGTAAAACATGCAAAGCTGTACTAGCTGTCGTCCGTGACTCCGTCCGCGCTTAGTAAGGATTTTTTTTGTGACTGAACCACCACTGTTTGCCTTGAGGAGGCATTTACAGCTTCATCGGGCTTGAGGTGGCTGAGCGCAGATGGCACTTAGCCTAAACCTCGTTTAAGAGTAAGCTCGAGGGCTCCCTCAGGAACCTCGGTTCCTGCAGTTACTTCGTTATTATTACCGGATTGGAGTAGTAATGATGGGTTCCAGATTATGTTCTACGTCTGTGCCAAATTTCATCGAGATCCGTTGTACCGTTCTGGAATACTTTCTAATATCCAAACCAAACATACATACATCCAAATCTCTTACATAACTTTTGCATTTATAATATTAGTAAGATTATAAAGATTTTTTGAAGAAAATTTCAGAAAAAAAAATGATCGAAATCTACTAGCATTTACCTTGACATTAACAATTAGTGCCGTTAACATATTCAAGGTTAAATGGGTTGGGGAGCCAGACAGAGTTGAAATCGGGACGATTTATTATTTTCCGTTTGGTCAGACGAACCGTAACGCATCCGGTACATACCGAATGCACCCTACACGACAACGTCCCAATAATTTACAAACTGAGACATTTAAAGTGTTACAAAATGGAATTAAAAAGTTATAACTGTTCAGTGGTTAAATTAGAATAACATAATTGTTATCATAGGTTCGAATCATGAACAGAAAACAATAGGTATCTATTATAGTACAGTTTTAAGCCATACGTGACTGCAATAATAATAGTAAAATATGAATAAAATCCAGTCAAATATAAAAACCCTAAATAAAACATTTTATGTCTAAGACTAAAAACAATCATTGATTTTATAATATCCCAGATTTCCAGGAAGAACCAGCCCTCGCGCTTCGCCCGTGACGTCAGATTGGATCGCCTTGTGCCAGCTCTATATTCCCACGGGACGTCTACAAGGATAACATCTGAACCCTTTTTTTGGACAATTTTCTTACATTGATTTCATATTGATAGTATTAACAAGCGTTAACAAAGTAATGAGATTGTATGGTTACAAAGGTAGAGAATGATCGAAGTATAGATGGATTGTGTGAAAGAGATGGGCATATACTACTACTTGACATAATATATATTTAATACTCGCTGTCGCCCGCGTCTCCTTTCGCGCATAATTAAGAAAAAACATAATTATTAGCCTATGTGTTCTTCCAGGCTATGTTTTACATCTATACTAAATTTCAGCAAGATCCATTCAACCGCTTATATGGAAAAAAGAAAAGGGCTGTTTTTAGGTTTTTCTCGGTAATTACTTGATTTTTTTCTCGTCTTTTAAACCTTCACTAGACCTCCACAAACATTTCAAGGCCAAGATAAGATAAATCCGTTCAGCCGTTCTCAAGTTTTAGCTAGACTAACGAACATCAATAGATTAGATTCTAATATTCAAATCAAACTTTTTTTTTAAATATTAGCAGATTTTTTTGGAAATTCACTAATATTTTTTTTACCATTCCAAATAAGCTCTTAGCTTGTGCTAGGATATGGTTTACGACAATAGTCGAATGGCGGGATTCGAACCCCCGACCTCGTGATCGGAAATCCGTATCCTTAACCATTAGGCTATTGACGCTTTAACTAGATATTAGTTATAACTAAATTAGGAATATATTATAAGTAGAGACAGCAGATAAAATCCTTGGCTAAAAATTTAACAAACGCTCTACATTATCGTCAATTAAATTACAATATCTAAGTGAATTCGATTCAATGTTTTGTTTAATTTTATTTAAACGCCTTCTGCGCCTGACCACCTTAACACCTTTGAAATTGTAAAGCAAATGACTAACCGTGGATTTCAGAGACCAAAATCCTAATTTACAAAATATTATTATCTCTGTAGTGTTGAATACAGATATTTTGGTTTCAGGAACCAATGGTTAGTCAGAAAAGGAAATAAGTAAATTGATTCTACGTTACGCTGTTGTTTTCTTTGTATTTACGTTCCCGAGGGTGATTCTTTATTTACAACGAGCACAAAAGTGAATATCATGCATAATAATGTGGAGGAAATCCTGGAGGAACCCTCCGGTAAATCAAGAATTATATTGAGGGAGAGATTGTTCGATTTATTTGCGAAATTTTGGTAATAATTTCACAACAGGAGCGTCGGTGGTTTAGGGGTCAAGCACTTGACTTGCAATCTTCGGGTCCTGGGTTCGAATCCCGCTATGTACCAATGTGTTTTTCGATTTTCGATTTACATATTTATATTTATCCGACGTTGTTACGGTGAAGGAAAATATCGTGATGACACCTGCACATACCATCCCGCACTGGGTCAGCGTGGTTTACTATGGCCTAGTCACTCCTAACTTCGGGTAGGCTCCGAGCCCCTCTGTGGGGACGTATAGTGAGCTAATGATGATACCCGACAGATTCTATAAGCGTGTATTTTTATTGAATAAACAAAAATTGTGTAAGGATATTTCTAACTAGAATTGCATTACTGAAACAAAATATATTATATCGAAATATTAAAAGATAGAAAATTTTATATAACTTGTATATAAAACATATAAGTAACAGTTGACACGTTATATGATACGTTATGTATCATATATCAGCCGCAACTACATATAGTATATCAACACGTGTTTGGTAATCGAATCCGACACCGCCGTGGAAACGGACATCCGCGCCCTCAACCCATCTGGTACTGTAGGGCTTCCAACTGACAATTTACATCTAACTTTTTTAGGATCAATTTACTAGAGACATGACCCGGTGAGAGGGCGCTAGAATCGCGGTTAGTTCTGTCAGAAAAACGATAGGAAATATGATAAACCTACACTCTGACAAGTGTACAACAGAGGGCTGTCTATGAGGTTTTTTTAATTTAATTTCACTTGTCCACCGCGGCACATAAGTCGTACTATACATACATAAATCACGGTACATTTATACATATTACAAGTTAGGTATATATCTAAGGAAATTACTGTTTTATGAAGTTCGACATATTCAACCTCTTTGGTAAACCAGGAAGGTTATACTTGCTGGCATTTAAGAATAATATAGAAAAAAATCAATTTTAATTTTTAAACAATTGTTAATACAGTTTTGAAAAATTGGATAAATAAAATGTAAAATTTAATAACAATCTGGACCATAAACGCTATTCCAAATAAATATATTTTAATTTATTCAAACTTTCGTGAGACATTATATTAAACTGATATATAAACACGGCTAAACACTCACGTATATACGTCCGGTGGCGGCACCGACTAGTTTCGAGCCCATCGGGGGCCCTTCATCAGGATGAGTG
>NW_013531700.1:1643975-1645632 GCF_000836235.2 Papilio xuthus
GGGTTCCTCCAGGATTTCCTCCACATTATTATGCATGATATTCACTTTTGTGCTCGTTGTAAATAAAGAATCACCCTCGGGAACGTAAATACAAAGAAAACAACAGCGTAACGTAGAATCAATTTACTTATTTCCTTTTCTGACTAACCATTGGTTCCTGAAACCAAAATATCTGTATTCAACACTACAGAGATAATAATATTTTGTAAATTAGGATTTTGGTCTCTGAAATCCACGGTTAGTCATTTGCTTTACAATTTCAAAGGTGTTAAGGTGGTCAGGCGCAGAAGGCGTTTAAATAAAATTAAACAAAACATTGAATCGAATTCACTTAGATATTGTAATTTAATTGACGATAATGTAGAGCGTTTGTTAAATTTTTAGCCAAGGATTTTATCTGCTGTCTCTACTTATAATATATTCCTAATTTAGTTATAACTAATATCTAGTTAAAGCGTCAATAGCCTAATGGTTAAGGATACGGATTTCCGATCACGAGGTCGGGGGTTCGAATCCCGCCATTCGACTATTGTCGTAAACCATATCCTAGCACAAGCTAAGAGCTTATTTGGAATGGTAAAAAAAATATTAGTGAATTTCCAAAAAAATCTGCTAATATTTAAAAAAAAAGTTTGATTTGAATATTAGAATCTAATCTATTGATGTTCGTTAGTCTAGCTAAAACTTGAGAACGGCTGAACGGATTTATCTTATCTTGGCCTTGAAATGTTTGTGGAGGTCTAGTGAAGGTTTAAAAGACGAGAAAAAAATCAAGTAATTACCGAGAAAAACCTAAAAACAGCCCTTTTCTTTTTTCCATATAAGCGGTTGAATGGATCTTGCTGAAATTTAGTATAGATGTAAAACATAGCCTGGAAGAACACATAGGCTAATAATTATGTTTTTTCTTAATTATGCGCGAAAGGAGACGCGGGCGACAGCGAGTATTAAATATATATTATGTCAAGTAGTAGTATATGCCCATCTCTTTCACACAATCCATCTATACTTCGATCATTCTCTACCTTTGTAACCATACAATCTCATTACTTTGTTAACGCTTGTTAATACTATCAATATGAAATCAATGTAAGAAAATTGTCCAAAAAAAGGGTTCAGATGTTATCCTTGTAGACGTCCCGTGGGAATATAGAGCTGGCACAAGGCGATCCAATCTGACGTCACGGGCGAAGCGCGAGGGCTGGTTCTTCCTGGAAATCTGGGATATTATAAAATCAATGATTGTTTTTAGTCTTAGACATAAAATGTTTTATTTAGGGTTTTTATATTTGACTGGATTTTATTCATATTTTACTATTATTATTGCAGTCACGTATGGCTTAAAACTGTACTATAATAGATACCTATTGTTTTCTGTTCATGATTCGAACCTATGATAACAATTATGTTATTCTAATTTAACCACTGAACAGTTATAACTTTTTAATTCCATTTTGTAACACTTTAAATGTCTCAGTTTGTAAATTATTGGGACGTTGTCGTGTAGGGTGCATTCGGTATGTACCGGATGCGTTACGGTTCGTCTGACCAAACGGAAAATAATAAATCGTCCCGATTTCAACTCTGTCTGGCTCCCCAACCCATTTAACCTTGAATATGTTAACGGCACTAATTGTTAATGTCAAGGTAAATGCTA
>NW_013531700.1:1647608-1766745 GCF_000836235.2 Papilio xuthus
AGAAATAAAATAAGCTTAAATTAGATATTTTTTACATTGATTTAATTAAATCATGGCACTTTAATAGTCATGATAAGAAATTAATTTTTATTCCTGTTTCATTTTATTCCCTTTTCAAATCGATTGATTTTTTTATGTTTATTTTAGTACTTTTTACTAGAATTATAGTGTACCTGGACACTAGTATATAAAATGCTATGAATTCTAATAAGGAGACAGTTTTTTTTTGTTAATTAATAAATTGTTTTACGATTTTTTTGTTCCCATTTAAGGTCTAATCGAAGCTAATTTTGCGCTTAGCCCGTCTGTCTCCTAACAATTTCTCCAGATCTTCCATCCTCCTCTTCCTTAGCAGTGGAATATTGTCGTCCTTGTCGCTCTTCGGTGTTAATTCGTTTTCGAACTTCATCTGCAAGAAGGTATCTTCGGTTGCCTTGATGACGTCATCGGTTTCAAATTTGGTCGCATCAATTCCTATCCAATCACGTGAACCGGTACACGGGTACCATTCATAAGTGCCTTGTAGAGGCATTTCATTTTCAAAATCAAAGTTCCATTTGTGCATTTTTTCCAGTTTCTCTCTAGCGGCTGATTCTTGTAGCATGTTTGCGAAGTTGTCGTTTTTTGCTTCATCTGTTATATCGTCGTTTGGAAAGAGACGTCGTCTCACTGGATTGTCGGGAGATATTCGATGCATGGCTCTTTGGTTATTTGAGGTAGTCTGTGAACAAAGATTGCGAAATTAATTTAATTTAAAGACTTCATTTCTAAATCAATATTTGTCGTCACATGATGTAAGGGACGATTATATCATGACAATAATTACATTCAAAGGTTGCAAAATATTATGGTAATAATCAGATGACAATGATCCTTTGCAAGATTGTCTCATTTGTCACTTCAATGGCGTCAATAGCCTAATGGTTAAGGGTACGGATTTCCGATCACGAGGTCGGGTGTCCGAATCCCGCCATTCGACTATTGTCGTAAACCATATCCTAGCACAAGCATAGAGCTTAGTTGGAATGGTAAAAGAAATATTAGTAAATTTACAAAAAAATCTGCTAATATTAAAAAAAAATGGACCATTTGTCCAATGTTTGCCAAACATTGCTAAACGTTGCTTTAAGATTCGGTTGTTGACAAACAAGATCGTTCGACTTCTACCCAGTAAAGACATATTTGTTTGCATTAAGTGATGATGGAGAAGTTAAGTTGTAGTTACGTTGAACTTTGAAGTGTGATCTGGTAAATAATTTATGCATGAAGACTGTCACATAACTTTTTAAGATTAGATTTTAACCAGAAAGATAACTCGCCGTTCTAGAGATAGCTTCAAACACCGATCGGATGGATCCACATCACATCCATCTAAACATTCGCATTTATAATATTAGTAAGTTAAATAAAAAGCAGCTTTTCAAGGCATAAATTCGAAATACAAATAGTATCCTATGTCCGTCTCCTGTCTCTAAACTACCTCCTCGCCAATTTTCAAACATATCGGTAAAGCCGTTCTTGAGTTATAAATAGCGTAACTAACACGACTTTCTTCTATATATAAGATATTCTCTACCACACTAGTTATTTGTCTGTCAAGTGGAATAGGTAACTAATAGGCTGGTTGTAAGGTTTCCTAATCCATTCCTTTCTTTTTAAGTTTAAAAACAAAACCTTTAGATAAACCGCTTTTAAAATATCAAAGCGCGACATTAAAACCATATTTATTCCGTATAAACTTCCGATAAACATAAAACGCTGCGTAACATCTCGTAGCGATGAGTGGTCGTGTGATGCCTTAATCTGTTCACAGTTTACATTATAAACTTAAGGTGACGACACACTGTCTGGTATTAACGCACCGCATGTTCTTGCTTATAGCCGTTAGCTAAGAAATATAGAGAACTAGCTGTCGCACGCGACTTCATCCGCGCGGAACTTAAAATAACATAATTAAAAGCCTATGTGTTCTTCCAGACTATTTTCATCGCAATCTATTAAGCTGTTCTGCATATACTTTCAAACAAACATCCATCCATCCATCTAAAAATTCACATTTATGATATTAGTAAGAAATGATGATAAAAAGAATTATATGTCTATATTGTTAGGAAGAAAATCCGACACTGTGCCGGTGTACTGGCGCAACACTAGCCTTCCTAAAATGTCGACGTTTATGTCCCTTCACTAATCATTCTGACACTTGACTTTGTAACGAAAGCGCGCAATTCGCGAAAAATAAGGAGCTCACAGAAATGAAAAAGGTTCCAATCCGGTAATAATAACGAAGTAACGGCCCTAGCCGAGTTTCCTGAGGGAGCGGTCGAGCGTGCCATCAAAAAAAAAGAAATAACGAAATGCATTCTGTAATTTGTTTCGCACTAAAACATATCAGTTCATGTCATGTTGTTAACAGAGCATTTAGCGTGTATTAAGCGTCGAAGGTGGGTCGAAGTGGTCACCGTTACTTAATAGTGGACCACCACAATCCACAGTCCACCACTGTTCTGCAACATTAGTGGTAACAAGGAATGCATTCGTAACACTTTACACAATGCACTACCATTGTTTTTACCATTGTGTCATGTCGTGAGAAAAATGCAGTTAACTTTAATATAGTAAATTGTAGATAACTTTATTTTTCTATTAAAAATCAATATACTGTAGAGTTAATAAAATCACATCTTACTAATATTATAAATGCGAATGTTTAGATGTATGGATGTTTATTTGGAGGTATCTCCAGAAAGGCTATACGGACCACTATGAAATTTAGCATACGTATAGAACATAGCCTGGAAGAACACAGAGGGTACTAATTGTTTTTTTTTTAATTCCGCACGGATGGAGTCGCGGGCGATCACTAATAAAACATATAACATAATAAAGTCAGTGTAATAATCAGTGATTAATGTTTGTTTAAATATTTCCTATAATTTTTTATTTCGGTTTCAGCCATAAACAAGAATAACAGTGAGTTTCTGATACCAAAATCTCTTTATAAAACATATCGTCATCCTTATCATTATGATTGACAAAAACAGAGATGATAATATATTTTAAACGGGGATTTTAGTCTCGGAAACTCACGGTAAACCATGTTTTTGAACGATTTTGTTTTGTTTTATAGAATTTTCGTATACAATTAAAGCGTCGAAATACTTTGGAGTGTTATTTGAGAGAAGTTACTCTAATCAAGACTATAACACCCTGTATTTAGGTCAAATTAAGTCGTTAGCCAATTAAATATGCAAAACAGTTCGTCAGGAACGACAATGGTTGTGACCTAGATTCTAGTCTATATCTAGATGTTGACGAATGGCTATGCAATACGTTACAATCACATTAGGGGCCAATTTTATTGTTCAATGACATTCAAGTTTGTATGGAAACGTATGTAATTTTACGATGAAGTATTTACGTAGAAAACTTATATTATTATTAACTTACAAACTATATTAAAGTACTAGCTGTCGCCTGCGACTCCGTCCGACTGAAAATTTCAGCAATATCCGTACAGCCTTTCCGGAGATACCTTCAAACAAACATCCATCCAAACTTACGCATTTAAAAAACAATACAATCCATTGGTTACTGAGTTCAAAACCTCTGTATAAAACATATCGTTATCCTTGTCATTTTATCTTTGACAAAACGGAGATAACTAGTTTTGTTACGGGAAATTTGATCTCAGAAACCTACGTTATACGATTTTAAGAACTATCTATTTTTACGTCTTGAATTTTTGTTCACTTAGATATTGTTATTTTTTTTTTATAACAGAAGGGGGCAAACGAGCAGCGGGAACACCAAAGTGTTCAACGACGCCCATGGACATCAGCAATACCAGAGGAACCGCAGATGCGTTGCCGGACTTTGAGGTGGATAAGGCCTTTATATTATTACTTTTACGAATATTTCTCTTCCTTTTAACCAAAGTCATTACGAAGTTTAACTTTAAAATGGGTACCAAACTATGTTAATAAATTATTTAGACCCACCAATCAAATAAATCAAATAAATGGGACACCATTTAAAGTTACAAAGCTGTGGGGTCTTACATTACTGTGAACTTGACACAAATATTGACCTGAGTGTGATTAAACTTGACATCGAAAAGAATGTGACATTACTTAATGTTTTAAATGTCAATGTTAAACGTTTATACAAAGGGTTCGTTAATTAAAGGTTATTTGATGTTAATTTCTAGTTTTACTAATATTATAAATTTGAATGTTTAGATCAGTGGTTCCCAAACTTATTTTGTCTACTGCTCACTTTGAGAATAAATATTTTAAGCGCCCCCATATTTTCACATATTTAAAAACCACTATAACTTCAAATTAAATTAATGAATTATTGTGACCTATATATGTATATTAACGGAGAATTCTAAACAAAACTTTTACTATAACCCGCAACTTAAGACCTGCATCGCCCACTTTGGGAAAGACTGGTTTAGATGGATGGATGTTTGTCTGAAGCTAACTCCGGAACGGCCAAACGGATCTTGCTGAAATTTGGCAAAGATGTAAAACATAATAGAAAATATTAAGCAATTAAGCTGGCATTTCGCAATTATTTATTGAAAAGATTAAGTTGCCTTTTTATAATATTTTTACTTCCTTACATTCTTAAATGAAGTTAAAACTTTTAACAGATTATCCACAAAATAAACTTTATAACTATTTCTTCCGTTTACTTTTAATCTTAACGTCCGTATAAAGCGCGCGAAACAGAAACATCACAATGAACGCCATTTTGTTTTTTTTTTGAGATTGTTTTTTTTGATCTTTCGCTTTCAAAGAAAATTTAAATATGACTACGTGTATGGCTGAAACTAGATAAAATCATACTAATCGTGTTCCACGGTTTTATATTTTACGTATAATTTAAGCGTAAATAGATTCAATGTTATTCCTATTTGCTGACCTTCTTATGTTCGTAGCAATATAACATCATATTGAGATTTCAAAAGCAAACATAATTTTCGCACATTCAAACGAACAAGCACTTTTTCTTCTCGATTACATCGGTACATGTATGGTTACCTGAAAGCTTATAATTTTCAATTTCCAGTACTCAGGAAGCACCATAAAATTACGTATTTATTGCAGTTGAAATGGCGTTTTAAATCAAAGCCACCGACAATGTCACACGGAAAGGCGACAAACTGCGCGGGAGCGTTCTAAATTCGAACAAGGGCGCGGTAGTTGGTTCCAATTGATGCGCGCGCGCACGCGCCTCCTCACGGTCACGGATGCAAAATGGCCGCCACAACGAACCGCTTCCGCACAGAAGCCGACAAGTGCATCCGAATCCTGGTACGTCACATCCCACCGGGGACGTAACACGGTCGGAAGTTGGGATATTCTCAGGACAGACAATGTTCCAAATAAAAATCTTAAACATTGTAAAAAATATACTAATGGTTGCAGCAACTAAACGGCTAAAATTATAAATGCGAATGTTTAGATGGATGGATGGATGGATGTTCGTTTGAAGATATCTCCACAGCGGTTGAAAGGATCTCGATGAAATTTGGAATACGTATAGATCATAGTCTGGAAGAACACATCTCTCTCTCTTTAAAATAACTGACCTGTTCATCAAAAAGCTGTTAGAGACAAGAATTTATGTAACAAGCAAATGACGATAAAAAATGTACCATAAGCGACTAGAATCACGATCTACTGAATTCAAACATTTTTTGTCAAACATCGATCAAATTCAAAATGGCGTCATCTACGTGTCGTGAGTTACTGATGCAACAGTTATACAACAGTGGTAAGTAGGGCTGCCGCATATGTGCTGCAATACCATAACCAGACAGAATACATGCGTAAAGTGGAAGTAATTCCGCGTTTGGCGAGTGTCTGTCGGAGCCCTAATTCTTGATCTCTTCCCCCCATCTGTGTTTTTCTTATAAGTAAAGGATGCAACAATGTGTATTTATTACCAGGCGAGGTGTACGTTTTCTTTTATGTGTTTTAAAGGTAGTCAACGTCTTTGCAACCTTTTAACTTGTAGCAGATGTGTATGGGTAGTCAATTCGCTATTTTAGCGAAATCAGATAGTCATTTCCTAATTCACTACTTTATTACACAAAATACTGGCGCAGCTCCGTCCGCGTGGTATTAGAAAAAAACTTAATTAGTAGCCTGTGTGTTCTTCCGGATTATGTTCTATATCTATAGCAAATTTCATCAAGATCCATGAAGCCGTTTTGGAGATATCTTCTAATAAACATCCATTCCATACATCCATACATTTACATTTATAATATTAGTATTATAAGATGTGGGCTTCGGTTTTGATATCTATGTTTACGAGTCAGAGGTGCTTAGTCAAAACACCAAGAAGTCAAGGATTGTCAAGTTACTTGAACAAGTCTTAATTTCCTTTTTCATCACTGATATTTAGTTTGTGTTTTGTTTATTAAGTTGGCAACCCTAGTTAATACAGTTATGTATGACATACGTCTTACTCTAGTTGTTACGATAACTGTAATTAAGTTTTTTTCAACACCAGTTCATATTTCATCTGAGAAATTTAGTTGATATGTATTTTCCAGTGTCAATTCTTACTACAGTACAGTTACTTGGGAGCAGACGTTTGTTAAGTTTGGATGCTATTAAAATAGAAAATTATTAGGTTAATATCAAACTTAGTAATAAATGCGAATGTTTAGATGGATGGATGGATGTTTGTTTGAGAATATCTCGGGAATTGCTTAACGGATCTTGATGAAATTAGGCACAGATGTAAAACATAGTCTGGAAGAACACATAGGCTACTCATTGTTTTATTAAATTCAGTGCGGACGCACTGCGGGTGACAGATAGTGACTTATATTTGATAAAATGATTTTTAACAAGTGAACAAATATATTTATAATCTGTACATGTAATAAAATTGCAGTGTCTGTGATCGAAAAAATATTTGCATTATTAAAAACGCAAAATCCAAATTATCATTTTTTTTGTCTCTCTGTTTGTCTGCAAGGTCGCGTTTGTTCCCGAACTGTTGGACCGATTTGGACAGGACTTTACCGGGAACTTTTTCTACAACTACTAGCAACTTCCTTAATCCTGCGTTGACGAAGTCGCGGATGACTTGTTAAATACATGAAAGCAATACAGTAAATTCCAAAATAATTCGGAATTATTCAAATGGTTAATTTAATAAAACTTTTTTGAATCAATAACGTTAAGTATAGTATTAGAGATGGATCGTTTTTCAAAATCACTGTAACAAAAATAAAGCGCAAACTTTAAAACATAACTCTGCAGGGGTATAATGAAAATAGATTCGTATTAGCGCTGGCGAGGGCGGGGTTTGAAAGAAGCGGGAGGAGGGGTTCTTCGAAACTCTTCTAGATTTAGCGCAATGGACACCCGGCGATTCTCCAAATAGTTTCCATCTTTGGAAATATATTTTCAGAGTTATCCAAACGACGAACAAATGTAAAATGTTTATTTTGAATATTTAAAAGAACGCAAACAAACCAAATTATAACAAATATATTTTAAAGCTTATAAATAAAACTTAAAGAAATAACAATTTTGACATTAAATATATTAAAATTGTCGAAAATAATGACTTCTTGGTATTAAAAGTCCTAAAATTATAATAAATTCTGCATACAGTTATTGAATTATCAAGATTACGGTGAAAACCGCTATTTAGGCTAACATGTTCTTTACTTTTTACTAAACTTTGGTATTTAAACTTTAATTGATTAATTTTGATACTTTTCCCTCATCTCTAATTGTTCCAAGAAAGACACGGAAACTTAACCAACAGCTAAAGTGTTTTCTAACAAACGGCTAACAGATAAATTGTTCCACAATTTACTTGTATCACTTAATCATCGGTCACACAAACGGGCCGCGTGAATTACCACCCGCATGTCTGTCTGTGCGTGTCCCTCTCGGAAGCCAACTCAATTTACATACGCCGCGATTTCCGTGTAATCTGTCGCACATTGTTTTTTGCCGGCCCCTATTTCCCGCGTCTCGTAATGTGACAGATTGCACTTTATAAAAAGCACATAGGTCTGACATACACGGACCTTATTGCACGGATCTTACTGCAGCTGACAACTACGCGGACAATAAACAATGTCATCTTGACAGTATAATATTTTGACCGATATTAGTTACATAGTTTAAGGTTGCCATTTTCATAATTTGGAAGTTCCATAAAAATATCACGCATCTTGTGACGTAATTTAATTTACTAATATGTTTGATGTATCGATTTAAATAGTAAGAAATTAGTACGAGAACTCAAGGCAATTGCTTGGAATTGCAACATGGACAACTTTCGGAAGTTGTTAGGAAAAATCTTGTTCATTGGTAACCCTTAAACTTTTAGGCACACCCCTATCACTGTCAAAAAACTGCCATCTTTTTGGATAGCAGTTGGAAGTCGAAGCTAACTGTGTAATAATAGAATAACCACTGTTGTTGATGCGTTCATATTAATCAAAATATTTGTCATTTCCTTGAATTGATTCGGTCAGTAATATATCAAGGTTCAACACTCCCGTCATTTCGTTCACCGGTCAAATTGTTCAAATTGCATCCATTTCGAGGAATTCATATCCCTGTCGGTCACACTCAGTTCCAATTGCACATCGTACAAGACGAATAGAAATAAAAAAAAAACTAGTTAACTCCGTAGAGTAAGAGAATTCTTTATTACAGACGAGTACGCTTACATTTCCAAATTAAATTTTCTTTGAAAAATCTTGCACAATCAAGTATCAATTTAATAAATCGCACTCATCCACAAATCTATTGCGGAGATAAAAGTGTTATCATTACGTATAGTTACAAACATCAGATCGACCACAAACATTACCATAGCAACGCTTATACAGAGTTAGCACTGGCGAAACACATGAATAAAACATATCGTTTCTCTATTTTTCAATTAGAGTGAGAGGGATAACTATATGTTTTATACAATAGTTTCGTCAATGGAAACGCTTTCTGCGGCTTGTTCGCACCCGACCGCACGCTTCCGCGTTATCTCACGCGTATTAGTGGCAACCAAGTTTTATTGCATTCGACCTATCGTGTGTGACAGGCTTTACGTAATGTCTTCCTAGTCTGTCACCACACGTAAGCACCACTTTAACATTACAGATAATATATTTTATTCAGGTTGAATATTATAGTAATTTAGTAAAAGATACAGAGGAAATATAAGAAATAAAATCTGTAGATCCACTCGACGCCAAAAATAATTGCATCGATTTGCTTGAGCTAATTTATCACATTAACATACTTAGGTAAAGTACTCGTACAGAGTTTTAGTTCTACTAAATACTTACTCTAATATAATAAATGCGAATGATTGGATGTTTGTTTGAAGGTTCTCCAGTACGGCTGCATTAATCTCGCTGAAATTGGGCATAGAATATAGTCTGGAAGAACACATAGGCTACTAATTAACTTTTTTTTAATTCCCCGCAGACGGAATTGCGGGCGAAAGCTAGTTTTGTAATACTTAAAATTCACCGTAGATTTTGTAGAGCGAAAGACGATAAGACTAGAAGTGAAAAGACACAAGGCAATGTTTTCAACAGGTTGGACGTTGTAATATCAGATGTCACCAGTGGCACAGTGCGTGAAGTATCCAGTCTTCAGTTCGGTTCCGCGGCATTGTATAAAACAATTGGCAGGATGCTACACAATACCGCATTGTGGATTGTCATATGTTATTGAATTACAACTTTAACAGCAAAGTTGAAAAGGTCAATGAACTTGACTGTTAAATATTTAACAATTAAGTTCAAAAAATTGGATAACAACAAACTGAGTAAGTTAGAGAAACAACTAAATATAGATTTTCTGCTTGATAAATCATTTTAATTTAAATAAACAATTACTTATAACAGTAATTTATACATTATAAAAAATATATAAATAGTTGTTGGCACTTGACTTGTATTCTGCAAGTCCTGGGTTCAAATCTCGCCATGTACCAATGTTTTTCAATTTTCTATTGACATATGTACATTTATCCGAAGTTCTTACGGTGAAGTAAATCGTGATGCAACCTTCACATATCTAAGAAGAAATTCAAAGACATGTGTAGAGTCTACCCGCACTGGGTCAGCGTGATTGACTAAGGCCTAGTCACTCCTAACTTAGAGAAGGCTCCGAGCACTTTAGTGAGGACGTATTAGTTGATGATGAAAGTTCATTGACCCCGGGATATAAAAAAATCAATGTTCTATCACTTAGAGTAAATGGTAATTTCGAGCGTAGTTCCACAAAGCAGTTAGAAAACAACAAAGAATGTATCAAATAGCAAGTCCATTGTTTCACATAATGCCCGGCGTGTATCCTGCCGGTGATTGTTCGCGACTATTCGAGCGTTAACTTGGAATCGAACCCGCGACAGCACCAAAGAGGATGTTTCAATTTACTAAAAACATCGAATATAGAAAGTAACCCGACAAAATTTGGGTGCCTTTAAATTTTGATACGGCAATTTTTATATTAACTCGCTCTTACGTAGCGATTTAGTAGATTTTCCTTTGTTTGTACAGCTTTAATTCTAAACACTCTTCTCTATAAACGGATAGGCCGTTGCATGGAAATGACAGCTTTTGCTTTGTTCCGATTTACACCCGCCTGTTATAGTTTCTGTCAGTTAATTCTATCTCTATTATACGTCGAATCCTCAACAACTCTATCAACTGCAACAGTCAGCACCAAAATGGCGATGATCAAATAGGCACAAAATAATAAAGTTTATAGCCTGTCTATGTATAATAGTGATTGGTAAATAAATGGATTTGAAATATAACTACAAAACTAAATTTCATTACACTACCTTTCTTAAACGATATTAAAATGCAATCATATTAGAAATAATTGCGTTCCTGAGTCTATGAACAAAACATAAAAGGAACAAATAATAAAATCAACTTTATAAACAAAACACGAGAAGCAAAATAATCTTTTATCTAAACAAAACACCTCACGTATGAACATAAATCTTCACGCTGTCAGTGTAAATGAAAAACTATAACAAATTACAGCGTGAAGAAAAAAATGACAGCGTTTATAGAAAATAACATCGCGACTCAGAGACGAATGGGTAATAGCAGTAGCTGACTGCAAATGATGCGCGGATAATCCAGCCCTTTGAGGTGGGGCCACAGTGTTAGCGGGCGTACAACTATAGAAATTAATTACGTGTGTTACTAATTACAACAGAAATAAATTAAGTACGCTTGTAATCTGTATATTGTTCTGTTTTTATTGTCTGTTATATGCAATTGGTGTACCTTTTTAATAAATAAATAGTACAGCTTAAGTGAACTAATTGACGTATTATGGCAAAACATATGAACTATCATTTTATAGATAAAAAAGAAAGCTTTATAATCACGGATCCTTTTCAATTTATTATGTTTCAACCTTATGTCTCAGAAACGTGATATAAAATACCTCCGTAAAGACACAAAACTTATTTATGGTGTTGCACAATTTTTAAAAACATTGTACAATAAAATAAAAGAAATACGAAATAAATTCAAAACTAAGTAAATATTTTTCATACTACAACAATATAGAATTAATTTTAAATATTACGTATAGTTTATTAATACATAATGAAATTTCCTAAAGATAGAATTTACTATAAAAATTTTAGAATCCGCTCGCCGCTATAACTCTGACCACATATATTTAATAACATCAAGTACTACCATAATGAACATTGGCTTGCAACGGAAATTACTTGACCGTCCCTACGCTACAGCTAATCATATCACGCACGCATTCCACAAGGACCGGCAGACACAAAGAAATCGACACTCGCGGCACGCGTGCCTCTGTAATTGGCTGTGGTGATTCCATCAATACTTTTACAAATCTACACGCATTATTTAATATCTTTTTTTACTATAAGATATTAAATGAGTTTGAGAATTCCTTGATGGGATAAAAACAATAAGAAATTACAAAAAGATCACTACAATGTACAATTTAGTTTAGTACTGCGCGACATCGTCTCCACAGAATTAAAAAAATAGCCTGATATTTTTTTTTCCAGAGAGAAATGCTTTATGCATACTCCGCGCCTCGGGGGGGACGCGGTAGTTATGTGGGATTCTCCTCCATAGCGGAGGCATACCCACTAAACCTCTCTGTTCCTACAACGCATCGGGACGGGGCCACGGGCACGCTTTCGCTCTCGTCCGCAGCCCCGTCTGCGCCAGCTGCCGAGGCAGCTCCCTCTCGGAGCCTATGATATACCCAAGAAAGCCTATGATATATCCAAGTTCCATCGAAATCCATCCAGCTATCCCGAAAATTACCTGGGACAAAAGCTACCTTGCTGACATATAGGCAGACAAAATTATACTTTTTTTTTCAATTTTACATACAGACACTCCAATTTTATTACTATGTAAGAATAATGTTGAATTAAAATTCGCGTATTTGTTAAAATGTTTGTATTGCATGACAGAGAAATTCCAATATATACGTTGTTCATACGTAAATACCTTCACTGATGTGTGCCGTGAACTTGAACTAAACGTCAATGACCTTCTTAACTTATAGATCAGTGGGTCTAGCACGAATGTTTGTCACAAACGCCGTATTGTCATCGTTAATTATTTCAAAATTAGTATGATTTTTGGTGTCCTCTACGCCACTTACGCTGCACAAATTTTAATATATTTTTTTGGAAAACGTTAATATTCTTGCTAAGTCCACAGTATTTTAAATAAGGAATGCTTCTATACCTCATTTCAATTTGGCACTGTTCTAAAATATCTTGCTATAAAATACTAGTGTTCTCATGACAAAAAGAAAAATAATAATTTATTTAATGGTCATAAACAAAAAGATAGAATCATAGAATTACGTGTAAAGTTTTTTTTTTCAGAGAATTTGCATTTGGCAAAGCCCTGGCACACCTCACTTATATATATATTATATAAAATAATGTAAAAAGTGATTTTTTTAACGATTTTCAAGATAATTTCTACCACCAAGATAGTTAAAGTACCAGGACAACATAACATTAGGTGTATTCAACTTAGCGTATAAAAGCAATCAGTGCAGCCAACTTGACAGCATATTAATATGCACAATAATTTGCAAGATTTTTCCATTGTCCACATATTATTTTTCCGAGTAGAAAATAACAGCGGAAAGAGGGAAGTCATTACGGAGACTGTATTTGTGCAAAGTGCACCCATTGCCGTATCGTTACTGAATGTCACCGACATATTATGAACCTGAACAGTTTATAATCTGACTGATGAAAAATTGATAACTGAACGAGACATTCTAATATCGAAATTATCGAAATTAACTTGTCATATAGTGAACTACTTATCTTGCTAAATTAGTCAGGATAGTTTGACATTTTAAATAACCATCGTAAAATTGATGTTAATCAACGAATAATAAGGATTTCAGAATATACATTGACACTTCAATTTCGTGACAATTTGTTACATCTAGTCAGATTTCACAATGACGGAATTCACATAATAACGAAGACGTGCAAAGCTGTGCATATTGGCGTGTCATTACGGAGACAGCGTACTTGTGCCGTTGCTGTGTCATTACGGAAGCGGCCGCGTGTGACGGACTATGCCCTAAACTGTCAATGCCCCTGGACTATGCCACACGTGGGTCAAGGTTCTGTTTGTAATTATTGATTAAGAGAAAACAAAACAATAAAAATAAGTTAGATGTACATTATCAAAAGTAAATTTGCGTATTAAAAGTTAATTTACGTATTATTTCAAATTAAAGGCATTTTAATCGTAAAAAAGCGTACTTAATAGGATGCCATAGCTATTTGTTTTACTGGTTAGTTCAAATCATGTTAATAATCTTACTGATATTATAAATGTGAAAGCTTAAATGTATAAATGGATGTTTCTTAGAAGACATCTCCTGCACGGCTTCATGGATCTATCTGATCTTGGCATAGATCTAGAACATAGTCTGGAAGAACGCATAGGATCCTAAGGATTTTTTTTTAAATCCGTACAGAAGAAGTCGTGGGCAACAGCTAGTAGACTTATAAGTGTTAGCATCTCGTTTTATTCAATATTTACGATTCATTAACGATCTCGTGGGATACACACTACCCCATAATTCACAGCCCTACTTAGAAGTCTCAAGAGGCAATCGAGGAAACATTTTGCTTACAGACTGTTATAGATTAGAAAAGAGTTAGTCATCGAGTATTCATTAAACATAAAAAAAACTCAGACAATTTCAATAATATCGTAGCTTAAACATATGTCAATCCTTTTATAATCTTTTATAACCTCATTGACGTCTGAATTATTTTTTTTCTTTTTTTGGTGACTGAGTCACTGTTTGCCTTGAAGAGGCATTTACAGCTTCACCGGGCTTGAGGTGGCCGATCGCAGATGGCGCTTAACCTGAACCTCGTTTGTCGTCTCTTATAACAACACCGGCCGTCAAAGGGTTAAAACACTAGCTTCACTAAACAATATCTAGATGGTTGTGTTTAAACAGATCTTTTTGAAGTAATATCTCTTTCAAAATCTATAGATGATAACAAATTTATTTTATGTAAAATGTAAAAAAAAAAAATTAAAACGCATATTAAAAGCTTGACTAAAAATTCCATATAATTCTTTTACTATTGAATATTTTATTACTACAACTAAAATCAATAGTATTTATAGTAAAAAAGGGTCTTTACAGACAGCCACAACAACAAAGTGATCCTATAAGGGTTCCGTATTTTTCCTTTCGAGGTACGCAACCCTAATAAGTTCAAATGATATTTATCTATTAACTAATTCTTAATAGTATATTAATAACACTATACAGACACGAATTTCTCATAATATTGCAATAAATACGTATAACTAATAGCTTAGTGAAGGTTGCCAATCAACTAGAGTTATGTACTGACCGTTCTATTCACATAAAATGTATATAAAATATTTAATGCCACTTGAGACATTGGCCAAGTGTGTCATTGCTAACTAAAGTATTTTACTATCTTACTAATATTATAAATGCGAATGTTTAGATGGATGGATATTTATTAGTATCATCAGAACGGCTTCATAGATCTGGATGAAATTTATATATTTATAGAACATTGGCTGGAAAAAAACTTAAGATTAACTATGATCTCGGAAATATGTACGAGCACTGCTAGATAATTCTACAATAGTTAAAACACATCTCGTAGAACATAGCGTCAAATAAAATATAGTATATATAACTATTTCATCCTTCTTTCTTATTCTGCGCGAATGAAGTCGCGGGCAATAGATAGTCTTAATATTATAAATGCGGTTTAGATGGATGGATGTTTGTTTGTAGGTATTTCCATGAGGGAAGAACGTATCTCGATTTAATTTGACATACATATAGAACATAGTCTGGAACACATAGGCTATTAATTACGATTATTCAAAATCCACGCTGACGGAGCGGGCGCTAGTTATATTATAAATCAAATATAACCGTGAGCTACCACTGTCTAAACAAATTATATATTTATAGAATAAATTATCAGCAGTGGAAATCAACTTTAACTTAACCTAAAGTTAATTGAACGATTACAAACATCTTAATAAAATTCCACTCCACGATCGCCCTTTAAGTACATCAAAAAGCTCTTTTAAAGTCCTTAAAAGCTGTCACATCAACATTGTTTAGGCTTCGACTTCAATCACATTCGGATGTATAATTTATATTGACATCTCTTTCATTTTCTTTGATAAAAACAGAGACAACGATATGTGTCACGGCAGTCAAAACTCATATCATCAATTTAATATGAGCAATGCGCGTGCGCAACTCCCATAAAGTGATTGCGAGTACCGGATGTAGTGACATCGCTTTACCATGTCCCGGTTGGAGCTTAAATTGGTTTACTGTCGTAAACTTTCAATTTCCTATATTTTATGGATATGAAGATTCAATATTTATTTGATTTATTTCCGTTATATATTTCTAGGGCCCTACATCCTCTGCGCAGAAAAAATAGCCTATCATATGTCCGTTTGCTTCACGTACCTTCTTGTCCAAGTCACGTCAAAATCGGACCAACCGTTCCGGAGATTACCCGGAACAAACGCGGTCTTGAGGACGGACAGACAGATAAAAAAATTAAATAAGGTTTTCATTATCAGCTACGGAAACGCATCGTATGTAGATATGATTTTTTTTCTGTATTACATACAGACAATACAATTTAATAATATGTAAAATTTTGTCAGATGCCATAACATATTAAAAGAATTAAAATAAAAAAACATTAAAGAAAACAAGATAAAGATAAATTATGACGCAAATTAATCTCTATTCGAAATAATTCTCAAACGTTACCAAAGTTTGTTTTTAATTCAATTCCAAAAACATAAATACGAAAGCAGGAAACTAAATCTCGCTCCGCATCCGACTTAAACAAACATCCCCATCCCCTAACGTACGCACTCACCCCTCTAAACTAAAATAGATTGGATAAGAAATACTTCCTCAAATTTTTTGTTTACTTACTTACATTTTAATTTACGCTTGTCACAAAAATTACTAAAGAAAATAGATTTTATTGTCTACAATACGTAAAGTGCGTCATAAATAAATCTAAATCAACGTCTACCTTAAGTGGACATCAGGACGTGACTTATTTAAAAAAATATACATTGTATTCACAAAATGTAACTTAAGTTTTCAACTTATTCGTTCCAGTCTTAATCGGGTCAACAGGTTTCTAAGGTAAATATAATATCTCTGTATAAAACATCCCTGTCATTATATTTGACAAAACAGAGATAATTTAATATGTTTTAAACGGGAATTTTGATCTCAGAAACCCACTGTAAGCGAAACTTTTTGCTAGCACATATTTAATATTATTTTTTCCAGATGTCCGACATTATTTTACTTTTAGTATAACAACAACGTATGGAACTTCGTCTATAATAAATATTATTTTCAAAATACGTTTCTACCAAAAGCTAAACATTTAACTGGCATAGTATAAACTGCAGTTAAACTGATGTAATAATAAACGGGCCCTTTAGTGAAAGTGAGAGCAGATGTACATCGGGGGGCGAACTAAAGACAATATCGATCTTCTAACGGTGCGCGTGCGCGTGCTCGTTGTATTGATTTTATGCCTGACTTTGGGGTTGGTTTACACAGGGGAGCGAAATTTTGAATCAGTTTTATCACACATGTGTTTATATTATGAATATTGTCGCTCATATTACGTACAATAGTTGGAACAGAATGCTATTTGAGTGCACGCAAAAGCATGTAATTTATTAAATCCAGTAACAATTTTGTTAAATGCGAAAGTCTATATGGATGGATGGAACGGATCAATGAATCTTGGTAAAATTTGACATACATTTAAGACATAGTCTGGAAGAACACATAAGATACTAAAATCTATACTAAAGGTTTACTAGAGTAAAGGCTAACTTATTGGCCAATTAATTAACTATGCGGCAATCAGTGTATTTATCAAACTGAATCTACATTAAGGCAATCCCTTAGTAACTATTTAATGCTTGCGACAGTTACTATGTTATTGTAACCAGAATTCCATCGACATTATAACAATTTAACAAACAATAGGTCAAAGGAAATGTCAATCGGCAGACTATAAGGTAGAGTACACACTACACATGTAAGATGCGAGACAAGAATATGCGATGAGCGTGTCGTGACCTGCCCACACGAGGGGGTTATACGTATGTCACGTAAGAGCACCTCCACACAATGTACTTAGGATAAAAGGATTTTTAAGCATCATGCACTAGTATAAAGGCCTAATTATTAAAAACATACGACAAATAAAATGGGCAATGAAAAACAATATTATTGGGTTCTTAAAATGGCAATTGTTTAAATCAAGTATTAAATTAATAAGAGATGAATACAATTTTGACTTTTAAATCCATGGGTTTAGCCCATAGACAGCTGAATAGGTAAAAACACCCTTCCAAAAAAGAAACACGTGAGTCACTTATAACTTAAAGTTCATTTACTTTATAAAAAAAGTATAATCTTCTTCAAACATGTCATCTCTGAGACAATATAGGTCACACGTGATTATACGTCAGAAGTATAACAGACCATAAATTTATCAGCCAGGGAGTATTGTTCCACGCACGGGCCCGGATGTTTACCCTACAGGGGAGAGTGGGGGATAGTGGTATCACAGAAGTGTGTGCAAGTTAGATGCTGCTCCCCCTAATCGGACAATGACCTTCAGATAATGCATCTTACACGTGCCGTTACAAGGCCAGGGTTGACAAACTCGAGAACCATATCTATGCATTTACTAAACAGAGGTCTTCGTGGTCTTACGAGATGGACTAGTTCCAATTCAAATCTATAAAAGTTTTTTGTTAAAGTATAAGGCGGCACATAAAATCACCTAAGTAGAGAAGTGACCGCTGCCCACAGTCATCCACATTTGCCTATCTTTATTCGACAGAGGAGAGAACGCACAAAAAGATTTCCCCTTCCTACCCGTCTCCGGCTCGCACACTCATCAGACGAAACGCGGCATAACTTCCACTAAACCCTGGTCTTCATTGTGATTGTTGTATTTCACCTGTCAAGAATCAACCTTTACCAAAAAATCCTTTAGTATCGAAAATGTGTAAATTCGATACAGGAAATCAAAGAGGGTGTTTCTTCCAAGGCTAAATATTTCAAGGTTCAAGCAAAGCTTTCACAAAAGTACCAGGGTCGCATAAGTAAGTAGGCAGATTTAACAATCGAAGGTTAGACAGGTGATAGATTTCCGAATCCACCTGCCATAGATTTAGATCTATGCCACACGTTTGGGCAACCGATATTCAAGTTCAATGACACCACTTTCTAAATAACTTCGTTCCTATGTCTTACGCAATTCCATAATTATAATACACCTGCCTATGTAGTTGTTTCGCAGCTTGAGAATAAACAAATGTACCTATATATAGTGTATCGACCTTAATACGAAGTTTAAGGTTATGCCTTTGAACTATTTTCTGTACCTATGTACAGAAATAATTGTTTCCAAGGTCTGGAAATGGACAATAAAATAAAACCAACCAAAACAAAATCTCTGCATGAAACATATCGTCCTGTCATCTTTGACAAAAGATAGCATGTTTTTAAACGGAGGTTTTGGTTGTATAAACCCACGGTTATATTAGAAGCTACGTATCCAAAAAAATAATGGAAAACAAGGAAACTTATTACAAAGGATTCTGCCTGGAAATCACTTACAACATTGTAAACAGCGGTAGTATTTCGAAACAATATTGTCGACATAGCAACCTTATCAATTTCAAACAGAAATGTAATTTAGTAACACTCACCATCAGTATGTTATAACTCGTGCCACAAACACAATAAAATAACAATATCAAACTGGTGTAAACAAAACTAAATGTTTTTACGTTAGCATCATTGTCAACTGGCAAATGACAGCGGAAAGACTGACGTTGTGCGAGCGAGACAGATAGAAAATCAATAAAGTGCAGCTGTTTCGAAATCACGGTAGCATTATACTAGGAACACCATAAATATAATTTTATTTATAGTTTTTAAAGCAAAGACTAAAAGGGTAAGGAATTGCAGGTTTCAAAAGTAACTCAACAAATGAACGCACTTCTTTTTGGATTTAAAATTGAAAAAAAAGTAAAAAAAAAATCTTTTCAATTGGATCGTAACGACGTTTCGTGTATCATACACATTTTATCTAAAAATAACATTTTAAATCTAAAAAAATATAAAAGATTCGATTATTTTTCGTATGATCCTCTTTTCTTAACAATTTGAAAGTTACAAAAGTAAGACGAAAGAAAGTATGGATGGATTGTATGATAAAAGATATGCATTAGACTTAAGCACTACATTAAGAAATAAACTTAGACAAAATGTAAGAGTAGTACACACTGTAGGTAGAAAAGGGACAAGATGATGATGAAATTGTCAATGATTAATTTAGAAATTTTTTTGATTAATTTATCCATATCCTACAATTTCTAATAAATATGGTTGCCGAGTTCTCGTAGTACGCATGCGCGAGTCTCGCGCCTGCGTATAAAATCAATTTCTTTGTCTTTGGATAGACTAATTTTATCTATGGTTGAATTTACATAAAAACTTTTTTTAATCTTTAATGCACTATTATTAAGTACAATTCTGTTTTCTATATCTAGATTATTTGCCTGTTTGACCTTTGAACTATTTTAGTCGTAAGTGTTGATAACAATCGTCTCATATTGTTTACTTTACGATATGTATACATTAAACGGTTATAAATTACTTTAATTATTATAAACATGTCTAATTCAAATGAAATATATACAAAATATTATTACGAATGTTTAATGGATTAGTAATTTTGTTATTTTATCACAATACTAGATGTCGCGCGCGATGCTGTCCGCGCGGAGTTATAAAAAAATTATTTACTCATGTGTTCTTCCAGACTATGTTCTACATCGACGCCATTCAGCGAAATCCTTCTAAATCGATCTAAACTTTCGCATTTATAATATTACTAAGATTTTGTAAAGTTTAAACTAAACCAACGTATTGCAATCGTGGTTAATAATACGTATTTTATTTAAACGAGAAATTTGGGTATCCGCAACACTAGAGAGACCGCAAATTGTTGCCTTTAAGGAAAAGTTAAATTCGCTTTTTGAATAACAATTACTTTCATTTTTAAGAAGAGAATTCAACTTTCTAAATCAGATTCTTATCTCAATTTTAAGGTATAAAATATATAAAAATACTTACAATGGTGTGTTGTCTATGAAATAAACAAGGCCAAGTTTGCAGTGAATTACTACACGTTATCGATAATTCCGCGCACAAAGATCTAGGCAATCTGCATACTAACAATGGGCAAGGACGCGCCTCAGTAAATATCGCTTGACCAGTGTTGGTCATATACCTATTTTCACTTCTGGTACGGCTAAGAGTTTTGGTACGGAAATAAATTCGAGGGCTATAACTATTACAATTAATACTGCATTTAAAAGTTACTGATTTCTAAAATATATCTTGTTTTTATTTATGATATTTTCAATTTTTTATTTATTTGTTAATTTATCAGAGTCGAAGTAAGTATACATTAATTTGATGTTACTTTAGGAGCTAATATTTAGTAATCTAGTATATTTTGTGCATTAGTACAAACGAAACCGTTATTCAGCACATTGATGATTATTTTAATAGATACCAGACGTACCAGATATTAGTATAATTGGTACGGATCTTTAATTACCAAGTCTTGCATTTTCAACGACCTTCAGTGAGCCGGTCCCACGCTGCAACTGCACAAACAATGCGTTACTGAAATATTCCGGAGCATATCGTGCGAAAAACGTTCATTCCGTAAACATTTTTGCTCGAACGTCAATATGTTTGTTTGTACTGAGATAAAGCTAAATTGTTGCCAGAGTTATAAATAAAGCTTTATTTTCTTAAACATCGGAAAAGGAAGATTAATTATTCTCATGACTGTCCTGTGAATAAAATGTACATTTTGTTTTTTTTATAAGGGAAGGGAAGAATAATATTTAACAGTGTTAGAGCCCTTCGCACGAATTGGCCCGGCACACCCGGTGAAATACCACGACCACAGAAGACGAAGAAGAAGTTTCGTCTGATGAGTGTGCGTCCCGGAGGCCTAATTTAGTCCTTTTTCCCTTCCCACCCTTTTTCTTATAAGGAAAGGATGGGAAGTGGAAGTGCATGGGAAGGGAAAATATTTTCTTTCCGTGCATCCTCTCCTCCGACGATTAAAGGTAAGCAACATATGCAATTGCGTATGTCTATGGGCAACGGTCACTTCGCTATTTCAGCGATTTCAGGTGGCCGCTCGCTTGGTTGCCATCTTATGATATAAAGAAGGGGGCAAACGAGCAGCGGGAACACCGAGGTGTTCATCGACGCCCATGGAGCAATACCAGAGGAACCGCAGATCCGTTGCCGACCTTTGAGACATTTTTTTGCTATAATGTACATTAAGTTCCTATTAATGTTACTACGGTTGAACTCCCTTATACTTCTTTTTTTATATATTATAAAAATAATTGAAAAATGCTTCGCATATATAAGACACCTAACTACAGAAGTTCACAATCTTTAACAAATTACAGAAGACCACTTAACAGGTCAATTGAAAAATCCTTTGACACTAATCACCTGCCTACAAACAGTTTTATCAAGTTTCCGATAACAATCCTTCTATCGTATTTAACGCCTTTTAACTCATTACAAACCGCTTATAAAAACATTAGTTTAATAGTTAAATAACTCGTTAAATGATGCCCGCATTCCTTACACTCTTTTCCGTTTTATTTGGTTTCACTTTCGATTTACGGCAAAAAGCTTACAACTTTTATAATACTTGTAGTTTTTATAAGCAATGTTTGGTAATGCAGTGGCTTGGTACTAAGTTTCGATTTCATTGGTATATGCAAGTCATGTTTACACTATAATACTACGATAAATAAGAATTGGTACGGTCAATGGGATTCTACGTTACTTGTAAAAAGAGTACAGCTCAATTATTAACTAGTTGTAGTTAATAATTGAGCTGTACTCTTTTTATACTTATCGTGGGTTTCTGATATCAATATTTCTGCATAAAACATAGCCCTTTTTTCATGGTTGACAAAAAAAGATAACGCGATGGTTTAAACGGAGATTTTGGTCACAGAAAATCACGGTAGGTGCAATATAGGGTGCCTCGGCAGCTGAAGCAAGCGGGGTTGCGGACGAACGCGAAAGCGTGCCCGTGACCTCGCCATCCTGTGTAGGAGGAACAGAGGGGTTTAGTGGGTATGCTTCCCATCTGGAAGAGAATCCCACATAACTACCGTGACACCCCCCGGGGCACGGAGTATGCATAAAGCAGTCCCCTCTGAAAAAAAAGGTGCAATATAGGGCATTCAACTCTTCGAAAAGAACGGAATCATTCCAATTATCATTTTCATGGGATATGACCACAAATTGTATAACAAAATGTTTAACTCGATTAACTAAAGTAAATTTTAAAAATCAATTTGTGCGTTATACACGTTTTTATGAAGTTTTTTCCAACGGTTCATAGAATCTGAGTACCAGGGTAACAGAAAACAGTAGTATATAACTAAACATTAATGTTATATGATATGTATTTAGAAACATAATGAGACAATTACACGAAGTCGTTTGCATTCCGATTGAATAATAGCCATTGAGAGGATATTATGAGTTGACAGTCAAAACAACCGATTGTCACGAGCCAATACAATAGGTGCTAAAAGACATGTTCTTTGAACGCGTTTTATAGACGATCTAAGTGATTTTAATCTTAATCTTCAAGTTTATGTTACCTTAGTACCTAAATACTTGAATAAGCCAATTTATATTATTGACTAATTTGTTGTTTAGTTACTCATTTTTGTGGCTACTTTTATTATTATGCCTTTTAGTATTTTTCGTGCGATTAAGTCACGTTTTTTCAAAACGACACGTACTTACGATATTATGAATACTGAATGTTTATTTCACTATAAAATTTAACACGATAATTCTATGGTTTTTTTTAATTGTATTATTAAATTATACAAACTAAGCTATATTTAATAATAATAAGATACCAATTTAAAACAAAAAAATTAAAGTACCAACACACAAACAAAATCAAACAAATTATTATTTCTAATATTCAAAAATAGAATGTTTTAAAAATAAGTAAAATTTAAATTTGAATATCGAATATAAAGCCATTTCGTAGCAACGAAACAATTTAAAAAATCGAATCGATATCAAACATCGACCAACCCTATTCCTGCAAAGGACAGAAACTAGTCCTTAGAAAATCATTACCGCAGTGAGACCGGAATGCGTGCGAAGTCACAGCACTAGTTTTTACATGAAATTTAATCTAAACCGAGGTCTGATACTTCCCGCGAATATTGCATTCCCTTTTTGCTATCAACTAAGTGAAAATTTATCTATGAGATATAATTTATGCAATAAATCATATTTTGCATTGTAACAACCAAGATGATATTTGCTAGTGATGTGACGATTGTTAGTGTTTAATTTTTTTGTCATATCTTTCTTAAATACGCGACAAATAGCATTAAAATGTTAATAAAATAAAGGAGAATATTCTACTTCAACCTAAAACTGATGACCAGATAAAAAGATAAGGATAGCTAAAATGATTAGATTTTCTGTTTGACTTCTTCCTTAAAATCCTTCCGCTATTCATTTTTAATCTATATCCCTGTCATATGTTAAGACGTAGTTTATTTAACGGGCTCAGTTATCAAGTTGTTATCAAAGAATACAGATGTTACGTAAGAGTGTTATAACATAAACCCGCTGCGGGATTCCACGTGACAGTCCCGAACTTAGAGGTCAATGAACCCGCTTAGAAGTATACCGAGATGGGATCACGTGGGTAAAATGTTTTCTAAGAAATTTATGATTGTTCAAATTCATTGATGTTGCTTCATTGCATTTCTTCCTCTTACTAATATTTATTATGCGAATGTATGGATGGATGGGATAATACAAGAGTCATGAAATGCTACGAAATAACTCTTAAGCACCTTGTCCTGAAAAAATTCAACGTATTCCTTTGTTGAAATTCTTCATAAAAACTTTGAAGAATTATTTAAATTCAACGTTAAATAAATTATTTTTTTATTGTAATAGTTGTCACCCCTGATTCCGTTAGCGCGGAATTAAAAAACAAAACTTAATTAGTAGGCTATGTTTTTCCAGACTATGTTCTACATCTATACCAAATTCCATCATGATCCGTTGAGCTGGAAATATCTTCTAACAAACATCTATTCATCAAAACAATCGTATTTATAATACTAGTAGGTATTAGGATAAAAGAATTGCCTACCTTTTTGCTAGTTTTATTAGTACTTAATTAAGAAATTACTATATAAGAATACTTTCCATTTTTCTTTTATCTAAACGATAGAGAAATTACATTTGCACGCTTCATCGATGCAGTACAATATGTGGGAAAATGGCATTCAAAATCGCACGTTATAAGTGAAATGTAACTCTTTATCAAACATAATAAACTTTATGTTTCCGTTTACAGCAAAAGAATTCGATGTTATAAAATAAAACTGTTTTAAATAACTATATTGTTATATAAACTCAAACGCTTAACTATTTCATTTCAACAGAAGAATAAAAAAATATCTATTTTTAATAAATACAATATAAAAAAACTTACTTACCAAAATATAGTTGATTTTAATTTAAAAAAAATGGCGGCGTATTTTTCGTAATTATCGTATTTCGGAACGTAAAAAGCGCGGCAAATCTGACGTGCGCATGGAGCGCGCGCTACGTTCGCGCCAACACTGACGCATGCGCGAGCGATATGTAGCTGATTTGGATGTGCTCACACGGTAGAACTTACAACCTTATTGGTAATAAGGTTAGAAAAATCATTTTAAGAATAAAGTATTTAGTACTGCCAACTAAAATATATTATAGTTTTTAATACTTCCTTGAACGTTTAAAAAGAAAAATGAATCAATTGAAAACCAACTATTACACTTTTTTTAAAATAGGAAACTAGTATAAATTATAGAAATAAATTTAAATATTAATATCATATTCAAAAAAGAAAAAAATATTTAATGTTATATAATAAACTAAATTAATCTATATATATAAAAGATAGTGGTGTTAGTTACACTATTTATAACTCAAGAACGGCTTTACCGATATGGCTAAAAATTGGTGAGGAGGTAGTTTATAGCCAGGAGACGGACAAAGGATACTATTTATTCAATTTTTTTTCGAATTTATGCGTTGAAGAGCTGTTTTTATTTAACTTACTAATATAAATGCGAATGTTTAAATGGATGTGATGTGGATGGTTAGATGGGTGTTTGAAGATATCTCTAGAACAGCTGAACGGATCTCAATTAAATTTGGAATACGTATAGAACATAGTCTGAAAGAACATATAGGCTACACGAATTAAGTTTTTTTATATATCCACGCGGACGGAGTCGCGGGCGACAGCTAATTTCTAATATATACGAGATTATTGCGGTATAGGGTTTTTTTTTTAACTTTGCATTGTTTTTTATCCACAACCAATATCCCTTAGCTGAATCACCAGTTTGTCAACTGCTATATAATCTGTCAACATGAAATGTCTTTGCGTACACAAAGATCTTAGCCACTTAGAGTTCGTCAAGCGCACTCTAACTTATCGTCTAATTGAAATAGGGTGAGAAATATGAAGTGTTTCTGAATTATTCAGTTAATAAAAACAAATATGTTTATATTGTAGGCAATTCTAAATATTTATAGTGACATGATCACTTCTTGTTAGCATACTTTTATAGGACATTTTGTTTTTATATCATAAGGTGGCAAACAAGCGAGCAGTCACCTGAAATCGCTGAAATAGCCAAGTGACCGATGTCCATAGACATACGCAATTGCATATGCGTTTGCCTACCTTTGATCGACGGAGGAGAGGATGCACAGAAAGAAAATATTTTCCCTTTCATCCTCTCATCCTGAAAGTCCACTTCCACTTCCCATCCTTTCCTTATGACACACTTACTTCATCCGAATGTTTTGATGTATGGATTGTTGTTTGTTAGAAGATATCTCTGGCGAAAGCCAAGTTTCCGTAAAAGTTTAATTTTAGTTGATTAGTAACATTGATAGAAAACTGATGTCTGTTTATTTTTTATAATTAAAAACTTATTAATTTAAATTTTGCACTCACATTTTTTCACATTTCTCACAATTCTAGCTTTACAATCTGACAATATCTTTCACATAAGATTTTTAATATCACTCACAAGAATTGTAATAAAACAAAATTTTCGCGGTCATCAGTGCGTGATTTGTCTGGACAATGGCCGTCCAGAACCCCACATTCTACAGTCCTGATAACATGACATTCCCTTGCAATTAAAGTGACCGTCCACATACATAATTATACCATATCTGCTCCATCAATCCTTCTTGGATGTACACTTTCGCGTCTTGATTTATTTCATATTATTAGTCTTTTTGTAAATTATCACTTACTAATGTTAGGAAGAAAATCCGAAAGTGTGCCGGTGTACTGGCGCAACACTAGCCTTACTAAAATGTCGACGTTTATGTCCCCTCACTAATCATTCTAACACTTTGTAAAACATTAAAATCACGCCATTTGCGCCAAAGGATTCTTATTAATAATTTCTAAAACTAATATTATAATTTGGAACGTCTATTACGGTGGTCTTTTATCTATAATAACTGTCACTTATGTCAGTAAAATCACGTGGATTAAATTCTTTTTGTAATGCTATCTTACTAATATTGTAAATGCGAATGTTTCTATGTTTGTTTGAAGGTATCCCCTTAACGGCAGCGTAAGTCTCGCCGAACATAAAGGCTACTAATTAATTTCCTTTTTAACTGCGCGGACGGAGTCCAGGGCGATAGCTAGTTTAAAATATTAACAAAAACAATTGAAAGACGTCAGTAAGGTATTTGCATCCATTATCCATTCTCGTGTGTCATTATAACATCCGCACAAACAGACAGACTAGAAATATATGCGGGAGATTGAACGCTGAGAGAAGACAATGATTTCTTATTAAAATAAGACTCGTAGACTAGATTATTATATATTATAGATATGTTATAGAGCGTCGGTGGCTCAGTGGTCAAGCACTTGACTTGCAATCTGCAGGTCCTGGGTTCGAATCCCGCCATGTACCAATATGTTTTTCGATTTTCGATTTACATATGTACATTTATCCGACGTTCTTACGGTGAAGGAAAACATCGTGATGCAACCTGCATATATCTGAGAAGAAATTCAAAGATATGTGTGAAGTCAACCAACCCGCATTTGGCCAGCGTTGTTGACTATGGCCTAATCACCCTTAACTTAGGGTAGGCTCCGAGCCCCTCAGTGGGGACGTATAGTGAGCTGATGATGACTAGATTATTATAAAATTATCTATCAAAGTCTAATCTAACTTTTATATATTTCTTTTACCAGTTTACTGACGCAACATTAATTCGTTTATTAGGCTTATTCAAATGTTTTTAATATATAAGATTGGAAATACAGTGGGTTTCTTTCTGTCAAACACAGCCAAAGATGTCAGCAATACTTTAAGGTTAGGAAAAATTGTATCTTCTTAAATGAATTCATAATACTTAGGTAAGAAATCATATTATTTTAGTAATCTTATCTTATTACTTAGAAACCGTATATAAAAATATGTTTTATACATCGATTTTGGTCTCAGAATCCTACGATAAGTAAATAAAAATTACTATGTACTTCTAACTTAAAGATTTTATGTGATGAACTAAAAGGGGTCATAATATATATAAAAAAATCGTTGAATTTATTTTAGGAGATGTCTGTCTGTCCCGACACGGTGCATGAGCGACAACAATGCTTCTGCGCAGATACTGATGCGCTCGACAACGAAAAAACATACGCAATTATATGTTATGCGTGCTTAGTCAATTATTGCAGATATTTGATTATAGATTGCAATTCAAAAATTATAATTAACATAAAATCAGCACCAACAAAAAATCTTAAACAAAATTTCTGTACCTAAACGCATTTCGTAACTTACTAGCGATCGCCCGTGACACCGTCCATGCGAAATTAAAAAAGAACGTAATAAATATCCTATGTGTTCTTCCAGATTATGTTCTTCATATACCAAACAGTGAGTTCGTTCAGTTGTTCTGGAGATACTTGTAATAAACATCCATCCAAACATTCGCATTTATAATATTAGTAAGTTAACAAAGGTTGTCAAGGATACCTCTCATTCGCAAATGACCACATTATGTTTTTTTAATAAATTAATAATTAAAAAAATTACGATCAACTTAATAATGAATTTAAGATAAAGAGTAAACTTTAGCCTACGCTGCAGTTAGGTCATTGCGCTCTTATCAACAACGCAGCGAGGTCAAACACCCGTTTTAATTTGGAATCCAATAATTTATTAACTTAATTTAATAATTAAAAAAATATTTTTCAATTGCGTGAATAAATGCAAATTGGACCAAATGAGTAACAAATAATTTGATGTTTTACTTTTTTTTTATTTTACTTTTATATTTGTTAGAAGGTATCTCCAGAACGGCTTTATAGATCTCGATGAAATTTGGTATTGATATAGAATACAGTCTGGAAGAACACATAGGAAATGTGGATTTAATTTGATTTTGATATACTCGATAAATCCGCAACGGTTAAACACATATTTTTAAAATTTGGAACAGAAATAAAACACAGTTTCGAGTTGCATATCAGATGCTTTTAATCATTTAACACTGTGCGGACGAAGTCGCGGGCAAAATGTAGTAAATACTTTAACGTACTTTTCTCAAATAAATTAATTCCTATATTGTCTTTTAAAACTATTATTTGTTTTTTGTTTCCAATTATTTCCACTACACATAGAATTAAGGAATTACATTTTGCACGTAATTCGCATAATTACAAGCAAAGTATTAACTTAACATGAACGACTGTTTATAAAATGAAAACTCATGTAGGCATGTCGAACTCATTTATATTTAAAACAAAGAAAACGAGGCATTTCGTAACAATGATAATATCGAAAATACATTGCGTATATTTTTTAATCTATAAAAAATCGCTTTACGGTCTGTTTGTTATTGCGCAATTTGCCAGAAAGAGGAGCACATTCAAAATGATCACAATCACTGTTATTACTTCTTAAACGTAGGCTTCTACTGACGATGCTTACAAAAGCATATTGTCTCAACTTTTTCATACAGAAACATAACAATATATTTTTGTTTATTACATCAGTGACAACCTACTGTAAGCAAAGAAATTGTTACAATACAGTTTGTGTTCTTACGATGAAGGAAAACATCGTGATGCAACCTGCACATATCTGAGAAGAAATTCAAAGATATATGTGAAGTCAACCAACCCGCACTTGGCCAGCGTGGTTGACTATGGTCTAATCACCCTTAACTTAGGGTAGGCTCCGTGCCCCTCGGTGGGGACGTATAGCGAGCTGATGATGACGAATACAGTATGCGATCTAAATCAAGGAATACAGGATGTATAAATTTTTTACAGTTCAATCCATTACTCTGAAAATAAAAACATAAAAATGTATGATTCCAATGGAGATCATTTTAAGCTGACACCGCTTTTACCTGTCAATCAAATATGACCGGAGACCACCATGATTGTTAATCATTTCTAAATGAAATCTTAAAGTTTTAACACAAAACATCATATATGTATGTATTATAATTCCTGTCTTATATACCACAGTATATTTTCATTTATATATTACTATAATAATATTGTAAATACGAATATTTAGATGGATGGATGTTTATTAGAATAAGTATCTCCAGAATGACTCAATGCTGAAATTTAGCATAGATCCAGAACATAGTCTGGAAAACACATAGGCTACTAATTAAGTTTTTTTAATACTGCGCGAACGGAGTCGCGGGCGACAGCTAATACATATATAATTTATAAGGTAATCGATCAGTATCTCGCGCAGGTGTTATTAAAATTAACGCTTATATAAAGAAATATAATAAAACATACTATAATTTAAATCTACGATTGACATAGTAATGTTGAAATTTGCAGATGTTATTTTGGCCAACATTTTTTTAAGTACGCAGGTGATTAACATGTGTATAGATTTGATGGTCATTTTGACCTTTATAAATGTAACATTTATATTTATTATCTATATAATCGACAAGTTATTCTTCAGGTGTTAACATTGCCCTTGAAATAGGACTTAAAAAGTGAGAGTATATATACGAGTATACAGAGGGACATAGGATACTATTATATTTATTCATTTTTTTTCCAATTTATAATTTGAAGAGCTGCTTTTAATTTAACTTACTAATATTATTAATGCTAATGTTTAAATGGATGTGATGTGGATGGATGGATGGGTGTTTGAAGATATCTCTAGAACGACTGAACTGATCTCGATTAAATTTGGCATACGTATAGAACACAGTCTGAAAGGCATAGGCTACACTAATTAAATTTTTTAATATATCCGCGGACGGAATCGCGGGCGACAGCTAGTCAGTGATAAAATTTTGTCATTTATTTGTCGTAAGAATGATAAGATGTAGATTGCCTGAAGATAGCATACCTTTTAAAATAGTATTGCAAACGACGTAAAATAAAAAAAAATGCTTAGGTTCAATAAAGATGGATTTAAAAAAAAACATTTACATCCAAGGAACTGGCCAGTACAGAAATATTAATCAAATTTTCTTTCTTTATTTCATTATTCAATTGTTATTTTCATTCAAATTTAACAAAAACTTTTTTTATTAAGCTGTTCCCGGCGACTATGACGATTCGAGATTTAAAAAAAACTTAATTAGTAGCCTATTTGTTCCTCCATACCATATTCTACATCTGTGCCAAATTTCATCAAGATCCGTTGAGCCGTTCCGGACTCACAATATAACAAATATCCATCCATCCATCTAAACATTCGCATTTAATTTAAGTAACATTAGTAAGATTGTATTCGTTTTAAAACCAAACAGGATTAATTCAATTATCTTAAATGCAACTGGCATAATAGAACATCGTTTCTAAAGCGTCATAGATTAAAAAATAGCTCGTGCTCTACCTAAACTTTAAGCATAATGAACATTTCAAAAGCTAAAACCCCGGATACATTAACGACACCATTAAAAAGGCCACTCCCATCTCAAAGGCTGTCACAGGATTGGATCAAGAATAGTCATTGTATACAAGTCGGAGTGAACTCTTTTAACTTTTTAAAAAGCAAAGGTCATCGGCCCTAGAGGCGAGCCTCTGAGATATACTAATCAAGACCAGTATTCCTATAAAGGATGTACCATGAGAGAATTTCGAATGAATCATTTTAGAGAAATCGTTTTTTTTTTCTCTTCCAACTGTAATTACTCGGAACCGACATACAGATGTTTTTTGTGTAGAGAACAGAAAACTGTTTGTTTCTATTAAAACATTGGCATTGTAACTTTTGAAGTTTAAAGCGCGTTTTACGATTCAATTCACATCCTTTTTTGTTGACTTTATTTCACTGTTACGTAAATGTTAGATTGTATGGCTTAATGTTTAGTTCCTTGATTCAGTCAGTGTTGCCAAGCTTTGATTTTGCCCAATATCTGATTATTAAATTACAGTCTTAGTGAAAACTACGTACATATCAAATCTTAACATAATTTTTCCAGTCAATATTTTAATTTTACGTTTAATTAGTTCAAATAAATAGATTATAGAACGTTGAAACCGTATATTATTAATTTTGAAACATACGAAATATTTTGTTATTACACCTAATGTTTAACGCGTGCTACAACTTCCATATTCTACGACGTATTAAATGGCGTAGCAAGCAATTATTCTCACTATCGTAAACAAGATGATACGGACTATATTCTTATAACAAATTCAACTATTTTTTTTATATCATGAGGTGGCAAACGAGCGAGCGGCCACCTGAAATCGCTGAAGTAGCGAAGTGACCGTTGCCCATAGACATACGCAAATGCATATGCGTTGCCTACCTTTAATCGACGGAGGAGAGGATGCACAGAAAGAAAATATTTTCCCTTTCCATGCATCCTCTCATCCGGAAAGTCCACTTCCACTTCCCATCCTTTCCTTATAAGAAAAGGGTGGGAAGGGAAAGAGGACTAAATTAGGCCTCCGGGACGCACACTCGTCAGAGAAAACGCGGAATTGCTTCCACTTCACGCCTGTTTTCTGTGTGGTGGTGGTATTTCACTGGGCGAACCTGGCCAATTCGTGCTAAGATTTTAAAGCGGGTTCTACCACTCTTACTTACAACTAGCTGTCGGCCGCGACTCCGTCCACACGAAATTATAAAAAAATCAATAAGTAGAGCATGTGTTCTTCCACGATTATGTTCTACATCTATACCAAATTTCAGCGAGATAATTGCAGCCGTTTGAGAGATATCTTCTAACATCGATCCTTACATCTAAACATTTGCATTTATAATATTAGTAAGATTTAGGAAGCAAACTAAATAATGTTAACCAAAAACAATAGACGCGTTTTGACGCAACGAAGCCAAACTTCCGTTGAACAGATGCAGCTGTGTAAAAACAAAAGATAGAACTCCAAATTTAAAGATCCCATTCACACGTACGCGGACGAATGTTTTTCTTCTATTTCTTTATACGTAATCATGCAAAGTAATGAGTGCATATTGTTTTTGATGGGAGTGCGTTGACCTCAGCCAGGGCCCACGTGGTGTCCACACGTGCAATCGCTCCTTTGTCAAAATCTTCGGCCCGTCTTTTTAGAAATCCTTTCTAAGCTCTAAATTTCGTGAGGAGGGCTATTAAAATTGGAGAACAGAGTCGGTTGTAGAGTCGCAATCAATTGTGTTTTTTATTTCTTCAAACTAGCTTCAAATGCCACCCTATATGTATTGACTTTCAAATTATGCACATTTGGAGTTAATTAAAATCAACATACAGATAGTCATAAATATCTCTAAGAATCACAAGGCATTTGAAAGAGGTATTAACTAAATAAAAACATTACTCATCTAATAATTATTTCAACTATCCATAATATCTATACAATAACTTTAGTTTATCATAATAGCTACTCCACGTTTTTCGCAGTTCTAAACACAACCCGCCTGACCCCTTTCTTGGCGAGCGTGCACTTGTTAAGTTGAACACAATAACTTAACCCTCCATCTTACTCATTCAAGTGTGACAACGCATCGCCCTAACTTGAAAAGGTAATGCGCTACTCGTAGCCTGGAAGATTGAAAGCTATAAAAGATAAATTACGTCACTAGACGGATACTTGCCTAAGTTAAAAGATAAGGAATGAAAGTGATGATTAATATTTCTAACCCTATTAAATGTTAAGTTACTACTTTTCTAAGTAAATCTTAGTTTATCTTACTAATATTATAAATGCGAATAAAGATCGATGGGTGGATGTTTGTTTGAAATTATCTCGAGAACGTCCGTATGAATCTCGCTGAAATTTGGCATACATATAGAACATAGTCTGGAAGAACACATAGGCTTCTAATAATTTTTTTTATTTGATGTTTTCCTTCATAGTAAGAACGTCAGATAAATGTACATATGTAAATCGGAAATCGAAAAACACATTGGTACATGGCGGGATTCGAACCCAGGACCTGCAGATTGCAAATCAAGTGCTTGACACCTAAGCCACCGACGCTGTCCCCAATATAGTCATCTACAAACAGAATTATGGCTTAAATTTACTGGAATAATACCATTACATACATCGAAGTACCTCGTGAAAGTCTTTGTTACGTAAACACTTTTGTACCTTTTAAAGATTAGATCTAATACAATTGTAAGATTTATATACAATTAATGTAAGCATTACACATTTTTGTTAGCTATCTAATCTGAATAATTCATGAAGAAACTAATGTTTATCTTGAAATAAATTAACATATTACTTTAAGTGTTCAATTGTTTACAAACTGTGAAACAAGATATAGTAAGTAATTGTACGGATTAGAAATTAAAATTCGTTTTAAACTTTCGAATAGCGTCGTGAATGGATGAAACTAAACGTCTTTGTGAAACGGAGTAACCGTTGGTGTCGTAGATTAAAAACTCAGTATAAAACATATCGTAAAAAAACTTCAAAAACCCACGGTAAATGTTAAGAAAGAAAAAAAGAGATCACGGATTGACGATGACATATATATATGCAAGCACAATAATACGCAAATATGAATATATAAAAACACATCTTACTAATATTACAAATGTGAATGTTTAGATGGATGGATGAATGGATGTTTGTATGAAGGTATCTTCAAACCGCTGAACAGATCTCGAAGATATTTGGCATACATATAGAACTTATATTGTTTTTAATTCCACGCGGACGGAGTCGATGGCAACAACTTGCTTAGTTATTATTTTTACCAGTTACATACCGGTTAAAACCAATTCATTGATTGCACTGGCTAACCTTTAGCCGCTATAAACGATAAAAAAAATCGGTTATCCATTTTAAAAATCGAATATAATAATAAAACAAATGATAACGAGGTGGTGAGACGAAAAAAACGATCAACTGATAAATTTCACACTTGACCGCACACGGTTTTTGTTCGATTTCGGCATAAATACAATCTTGCGGTCACAATTTCACTTTCGTTCCGACCCGTGTAATCAACCCCGAACTTCGATATACTTGATAGTTTTTGTAACATAACAGAGGTGAGGAGGAAGGGAGGTGAGTAGAGGGGTCCTGTAATGGGCTTCATCCTCCCGCAATCAGTGCAGGAGTTTGTGACGCATGAATTTATACGAGCAAGGGTTTTTTTCACACGTAGTGTTTTATTAACTATTAAAATTTACTAATATTATACATGCGAATGAAGATGGATGGATGGATGTTTGTTTGAAGGTATCTCCAAAACGGCGTAACGGATCTCGATTAAATTTGGCATTCATATAGAACATAGTCTGGAAGAACACACAGGCTACAAACATTCGCATTTATAATAATAATAACATATAGACAAGTTCACAATCTGACGACAATTTATAAATATTTTGAAGTATGTGAATAAACAAATTATGAATTCTTCTTAAAAATACCATTGCGTTTGTTTGAAATTATTTTTAAAGGTTGTTCAAAGACATGAGTTCATTGCAGTTCATTTCAACGCGTTCCAAACAAATCATGCACTTTGTAAACATTTTTTATACACATCTTTGTTTAATGACTAGCTGTCGGCCGCGAATCCATCTGCGCGAAATTAAAAAAAAAATAATTAGTAGCTTATGTGTAGCCAACCTTCAAACAAACGTCCATCTATCCAAACATTCGTTTTTATAACATTAGTAAGATAGTGTTCTGTGAATCTCAGCTATTCTAGGCAACCATAAATATTAGGTAGAACCATAACCTACATTTCTCCGTATAAAAAGCACGACACAAAATCGTGTCGTGTGAATCGCGCTTGCACGTACAAGATTGGCACCTGTCAACCGCCACCACGCAGCACGGTCACCGCAACAATTATTGTGTTGCGATTGAAATAGAACTCCAATGTAACTCTAAAGCACTAACGGTCGAGTAATTGGAACAATTTGTCCGTTTTCTGTCTCTTTGTGTCGTAGCTGGACATTGAAATTAAAAAAAAATATCATCAAAAATTCAAAGGTTTTTAATTATGAACTTTTATTCATGGTAGAAAAACTCAATTTTGAATGTGTTCAATTAATTTAGATATACGATACAGTTTACAAAACCTGACCATTTAGAGAAATATATAGACGAGAGAAAGGTCAATAATAAACCGCTTAGACAATTAATTTCTTAAGACATAATAATTTAAAAAAATTTAACAGTGATAGAGCCCGCTTTTACATCCTCACACGAATTGGCGCGGTTCGCCCGGTGAAATACCACGACCACACAGAAGACAGGCGTGAAGTGGAAGCCATTCCGCGTAGAGTCTGATGAGTGTGCGTCCCGGAGGCTTAATTTAGTCCTCTTTCCCTTCCCACCCTTTTTCTTATAAGGAAAAGATGGGAAGTGGAACTGGATTTGGATGAGAGGATGCATGGAAAGGTAAAATATTTTCTTTCTGTGCAACCTCTCACCTTCTCTCTAGTCATCTTATGATATAAAAACAATTGTTAATTGTCATTTTTTTTTAAATTTCAGTGTTAAAAGCTTATTCGTCTTAATCAAGTTTCCTTTGCCGCGATTTACCAAGCTCACGTCCATCATGAGTCGGCAGTACCGACCTTTATTTGTGCGTGTCTAAACTTTTTATAACAACTCCTGTGTGATCTTAGACCTTTTCGGGTTAAATCGATCAATGCATGAACATGCTTTGCCCTTTGTACTGTCGGGTACAAAAGTGTTAAATAATTCTTAATATATTAGGATTGATTGATAGGAAAGCATAAAATGCTTAAGTAAGATTCAAATATGTAGAATATTATTAAAAAACAGAAAACTAACAAAACGCTTTGATTTCAAATTGTAAAGTAGATAAAGACGTCGGTGGCTCAGTGGCCAAGCACTTGACTTGCAATCTGCAGGTCCTGGGTTCGAATTCCGATTTACATATGTACATTTCTCCGACGTTCTTAAGGTGAAGGAAAACATCGTGATGCAACCTGCACATATCTGAGAAGAAATTTAAAGATATGTGTGAAGTCAACCAACCCGCACTTGGTCAGCGTGGTTAACTATGGCCTAATCATCCTTAACTTAGGGTAGGCTCCGAGACCCTCGGTGGGGACGTATAGTGAGCTGATGATGATGATGAAAATAGATAAATCATTTAAATAACGTATTCATCCTGTTTCGATTAAACATTAAATCAGTTCTATCTATCTATAACTGTATTATTGTGAGTTTGGACTGCATCCCATACATTCTCTGTGACAAACCAGAGACGAAAATATGTGTCCATTCAAGAGATACTACAGTCGAGAAACAATTTCAAATTTCTTGAATGGTGTATTAAGATAAAATGTTATGAATGACAATTAAATGCATCAAAACTTTATCGCATTATATAATGCCATTGAACTGGATGACCCAGTTAGCGCGGAAGAGATATTCCGACATCATTCATTGTCCGGGACCAAATTGATAAGACATACTATAGATATTATATGCGTGTATATATTGAATACTACTAACTAATCGTATTTAGTGACAATATTTGCTATCTAAAACTGCACAATACTGAAACAGAGATCAAAAGTTGATAATTTCTGGTAATTAATTTTGCTAACTTGGTCCGCGTCATCGGTTACGCAAATTTCAATCATCCCAGCTAATTTAACTAAAAATTAATCTAACTATAATTAAGTAGTCGTAAGAAGATATTAAGTACCTTTTTTTTATAGTCAGGAAATGCATTTACGCACGCCTACGGCGTAGGGAGTGTGGGACTCGCCGGCCACAGAAGGTGACCAGAATACCCACTAAAACCTGACTGCCCTCTGACGCATTATGGCGGGCGCCACGGGAACGCTTTCGCTTACTAGATATTAAGTACCTAGTACAACATAAGTTAAAAGAATTTTTGTTTGAAAATTTAAAATAAATCTTTTGAACAAATAAATGTTGCTACATCTATGAAAACTTTTATTTATTAAATATTATATTAAAAGGTTATATTATATTATTAGACCAATCAATTTTCATTAAATTGTTTTATTTCATGTCATAATTCTATTACATGTATAAATAATAATAAAAATGTACCAAAATCTTTCTCTCCACGACTGTACAGGTCGTGAATTTTCTACACAATTTCTATCAATTACACGGCACACCGTGCCCATTCCTGTGTGTATTACCCGCCTTAATTCTTACGAGACGTCATGCGTTGATTTTGGTATTTATCTTTTTTTTATACGACGCGTTACTAATTAGAATCAATCCTGATGGAAGAACAGAGTATATTATAGTCACGATTATTTAACCTAACCATTGGACTAAAATTAGTTTATTATAGTAGAAAAAAAATCTTCTTACTCTAGGATTGTTGCGTGGTTACCTTAAAATAAAATCTTTAAATGCTATTATACATAAATATTAAAAAGCTGAATATTTTATTTTGAGAAACGGAAAATATAAACTATAGCTTTCGTACGCGATGTCCGCGCGAAATTTAAAAAAAGGGTCTTAACAGACGGACAACATAGTGATCCTTTAAGGATTCCGTATTTTTTCTTTCGAGGTACGGAATCCTAAAAACTACCAGGGTGAATAGTTTATGTGTCCTTCCAGACAATGTTCTAAAACTATGTCAAATTTCATCGAGATCTATAGTCTGTTCTGGAGACACCTTTTAACATTCATACATCCAAACATTCACATTTATAATATTAGTAAGAAGTAAGATAGTGACAGCAATTTGCAAATGTTTAAAAGATTTTTTTTAAATATTAACAGATCTTTGTAAATTTACTAATATTTCTTTTACCATTCCAACTAAGCTCTAGGCTTGTGCTCGGACATGGTCTACGACAAAAGTCGAATGACGGGATTCGAACCCCCAAACCGATCGGAAATCCGTACCCTTAACCATTAGGCTATTGATGGAACGGAATTTTTTAAGTATTGAATAGAAATATCGTATACCTAACCACGTATATAACTTCGGATATTGTTATACGTAGCAAATGCATTTTGCATAACTCTGACAAGATTAAAAAAAAGTCGGAAACGCACGTAATCTGTGTTTGCCAGCTGGTCGGATGAGGGTACAGTTTTTGTGGCAAGGATGAAGTGTGGCCTGAAAATGTGTTTTGGATCAATCATCTAACGCGGTTAAATCCTACACTAATTTTAAGTTTGGAGAAAAAAACAGTCGACTCGCGACTTGCGTCCTGTTAGTTTTTATTAACACGATTTACAGTTGGACCATAAAGATTTACTTTCCGGTAATATCTATAGGAAATATGTTACGAATATTATATATGCGAATGTTTATATAGATGGATAGTTGGATGTTTGTTTGATAACCAAAACAGCTGCATAGATCTCGCTGAAATTTGGCAAAGGTGTAGAACAGTCTGCAATTATTTCTTCTATTCCTCGCGAACAGAGTCGCGGGCGTCATCTAGTAATGTTTAAAAATGCGAATGTTTGGATGTAAGGTTGCATACATGGATGGATGGATAGACGTTTGTTCGTCGATACCTCCAAAACAGCTGCATGGATCTCACTGAAATTTGGTAAAGATATAGAACATAGACTGGAAGGACGCATAGGCTACTATCTTTTTAATTCCGCTCGTACGGAGTCGCGGGCGACTGTTAGTATTGTTATAAATTCCATCGATGCGAAGCCGGAACGGACAAATAAATATTTCAAATATTTTCTATGTATACATTCTCAAAGTATATTATTTTCGCAATATAATAAGATATCCATATAAACTTTAAGATGAAACTATGCAACTGCGAAGAAAGTTATTTTTTTGTTTAAAATTCGAACATCTACTGAAAACATCTGCTTGGAACGGAAACGCTTTTTGTACGTTTACCGTTCGGTAAAGCATAAGTTTCCGTTAGCGTAAAGTGATAAATTATAAACATCGATTATATACAAATGCCCTGAAACTTAGCATTTTAACTTATAAAAATATATTGAATCCTAAATACATAATTTTAGCGCCTGCTAAAAAATAATATTGTAATTTTTGGGCAATTTATAAACAAAAATTGTGTCAGATTTGCCTGAAATTACATAGAAATTTAAATTTGGCGGTTAAACTTACAAATTCATTGAATTCAATAATGCTACTATTTTAAGGTGCATAATTAATTTTATAATTATTGTAAATATGCTATAGGTTTAAATACTTTTTGCTTGTTTTATCACATATTTAAAAAAAGGATTTACTTCTCGTAGTTTTTTAATCTGTATTTTGATATTTTTCAAATCAATGCAGTGGTCATGATAAATTCCATCATTCTTAAATATTATAAAAAAAATACCAGAACAGACAATTGTAATTAAATGAAAAAAGATTCGTTTTTGTGAAGGTAATATTAAAAATATGAATAATAACGTATTATATATTGCAAATGCTATTTTAAACCTACCTATTTTATATTAAAACAAACTAAACCGTGAATTTAGTTGAATAAATGTACCAACAGCGGTTTAATAAGAAAACACTCATGATCAAAAAGGCGCCAAATAAGATTTTCCGTAACAAAGCTTATGCGCACCGGAAAGTCTTACATTTATTTCGCGCCATCCGCTGCCTCGACCAACCGAAATTTGCCGCCTAAAATCGCATATCCAATCAGACAAGTGGCCGCCATTTTCCACCAATGAGCGTCGATCCCGCGTTCTCGCCATCGCGTCATTGTCATATCTCAAAAATTAGTACAACAGTGCAGTGAACCCCGACGGTTAATTGACGATTTTTCCGTGAAATATCATAGTATATATCTAAAGGTGAGTAACAATTTGTAATATTTACAATAAAAAGTGTTCATCCGATATTATTTTCTGATTTACACGAGTAGAAGTCTACATATATCGGAAATATTCCACAATTTCTTTCTGCTGTGACGGTGAACAAGAATTCATGAACACCCGAGCTACATTTTGATAATAATATATAATTTTAAGTAATAAATATTTGTCTATTTTTTAAAAAGATGTCTTGAAACGAATACTGTAAAGTTAAAATAATCGGTTTAAATCGTACCATACAAATCTAGTCAGTCTTGCATCGGCAAAATGGCGGCGATGTCAAATACTATTAATATATCTTCTGTCCTCCTTTCACACCGTGCGTTTGAGTTAAGAGCAAAAGAGACGGCGATATTTCCGATAAGTAGATTTAAAGTATGCTGCACACGTAACTAGACACGTCTTCGTTCTTCGTAAACAAGTCCGACGGCAGTGTTGCCATTCTTTACACAACTATACCGCCCGAAGTTTGGGGAATATTTATGATGTAATGAAAGACCTATGTTATAAAATACAAATATATAAATTATTATAATTATAAGGTTTTTAAATTTCAAATTTGATTAATTTTCGTACCTATGGACTAATTTGTATCTAGTGTAATATAGGTCCATTTTAAATATACAATTTATTTATTTCTGTTTATTTGTAGGTTCCCACTCCAAATGGTAGTAATTCTATTCTATATGACATATTTCCAACGAAATTATCAAATATAATTAAAATTTTGATATACGAGTAAAACTATCTCTCTAAATCACAAGACAATATTAATTAGTTGCCAAATTATTCTAGACAAAATCTAAGAAAGTTGTGTATTATTACAGAGTTAGTTAAAATAATCTGGTCATGTGGTGATATAATACTTCTACTGAATACCACGAGTATCAGCGCCACGCTGTGGCAAAAAGGGGAACTAAAGAACGCGTCGTCTCGGAGCTCCACGCCGCTGCCGCGGAGCGCGGACAGGGTGACGCGTGCCTCGATTGCGCAGTCGAGAATTTGATTCCGTGCGTACGGACGTATTTTACCGTCGTCCGTAGCGTCGCGTTTATACGTTTTGTTTACTCTTATTAGATATCAACTTTAACTATTAGTGCGTGATGAACCTTAAAGTTACTACGGTGTAAAGTTAATCGCGCTACTAAACTAAATACAAATATTTTTTGGTTTCTGCTAGGCGAAGAGCGTCGCGGATGCGATCGGGGAGTGCGTTCGCCCTGTGTTCGGCTGTGCAATTGGACTCCGTTTCGAAGATGTCTACGTTGAGTGTTCGTGCCCCTGGCATCCAGGCTACCACCATGCTGGACACAAGGTCTCTCAGAGTGCGCGGTGTCACTAATATTGACACAGTGCGAAGAAACTTATTTGGGTGCACCGACAGAGAAGAGAACAGGAGATTTGTTGAACGTGAGTTGGCTCGGCAGCTGGAATTAGACAGTCAAAGATGGGGCTTCGATTTCGCAAATGAGAAACCTTTACCGGGGCCGCAGAGATTCGCATGGCAACTGGTCCCTATATCGAGTATCCCAGTGGCACTCAGAAGAGCACCAATCACGGTCGCTACACCCAAGCCGAGTACACCCTCGCAGGAAACTCAAGTGGCGAGTCCAGAGAACACGAAAACCCAAAAAAGGATAACAGGTCAGTGGTCAATACTAACATTCATAGATGTTTTTATTAACTTCGTAGCTATAACAACAACTTCTGTTGTATTCACAAGCGTAATTACAAAAATAAACATTCTGTAAAACGTCACGTTAGTTCTATCTCGCTCTGTGGTTGACTAATTGACTTTTATGATTTATCCGTATATGTAAAAGGAAACAATTTTAGTCTTTAAATCCCTTGAGTGAAGTAAGAAAATTGCTTGCGAAATTATTAGAGTTAGTGCAATAGCACGTGGTAACAGAATGGAACAAACTCAAGGTCATTTAGCGTTGTGTTCGACGCGACTTTTATCGGACAATGCAATTGTTTTGTTGATCCTACTAATGCATACAAACATAATAATTTATTTGTTCAGTGATTCGTGATACATTTGTACATATTATACTGAACAACTACTAAAAATATTTTAAACATCATCTTCGAATGAAATCCAGATTTTTTTGTACTAGAAAATATCTATTTATTATGGAGTAGTCTTAAAAACCAGCTCGTTGCGTACAAATTATCATCATTCAATGTTTGACGCGTTTGTTTATTAATGTAAATCCAAGTTATGTCTTTAGGGCTTTTTTTTGTTTTAAAATCTTTTGTGTTATAACCCTTTTATACCAGAACAATGCTGTTGATTACTTTCCTTTATTAAAGTAAAGGTCGACCGGCAATTTTTTGTCCATATTGGGTGTTAACTTCATAAAGGTTCGAAGTAGGAAGTCTATTATTGCGTAATTTATAACATTGTAATTAAAAATTAAAACTTAATCCTTTCTTAGTTGCTTTTAAATTTGACATCCGGTACAGGCTTGTTTTACTTATGAAAAAGTTGTCGTACTGCTTATTAATTTAGCGAATTTGATCAGTAAAAAAAACAAAAAGGGTTAAGATGTTGGGTGTCGGATTTTAACGGTATTGGATTTGATTCCTGGTTACAATTTTTTTAATTTAATACGATTGCTATAAAGTTATAATTAGCAATTTATTATAATGTTTACTACGTCTGTTACGGATTAGTCTGATTCGCGTGGTCCCACACATGTGCGAACTAAAATAGGCCAAGTGTGGGAGCGAAGGAATATTATAAACAAACGGATTATGTAGGTCATAATATCACTTGTAGAGACCGCTAAATACAAGCGTAACACATGTTAGGCAAATTTAAATAATCTACTTGAAATTGAATTTGCTGCAACACTTGAATATATTGCTAGGTTTATTGAAAGTAGTTTTATAATTTATTTATCATAAAAAATATACACAAATCTTCTCCATCATTCTTATAAGATTTTTAATAATTTTAGTATATTAGTAGATAATGCTTTTATAATCGATTGTGTAATTCAAATATAATTGCCAACAACGTTACCGATATAATTTGTTACGCTCTGAATAAATATGCGTTGCATAAACGATCGCTCTTATACTATGCAACGTAAGAAAATATATGACTAGCATTAAACGAAAATCTAAATTTTACCTGTCAACTGTCAAAGCATCAAAAAAAAATCCTGTTTAAACTAACTATTTTTCTTCGACTTTACTTGCGCTTTCATAATTCATTGAATTCACGCAACCATTGAGTTATTGTTTTTTTAGAATATAAATATTTCAATTGATGTTTCCTAATAGTAACGTACGTTGCGTAGTAAATATCTCATGTCCTTGTTGCACCCACGCGCGGGATTCTCCTCGGCACTACTCGTCAATTGGCGCCATTTTGCAAAATGGCGACCTAATTTCTATCTTAATTGCGGTAAATCATAAAGAAGATTCGCTGAATTGTAAACGACTTATTTTTAATTCTGTTAATTTTCTTTATATTTATATTATTTATTATTACTAGATTTATTTTTCAAGTCGCTTAACCATGAAATAGAGCGTTTACTTTCGGCAGATGTATGTTTTTACTATGAATTTCTAAGAGTACTCTAATCGCACTTTGGGGTCACGGTTTCATTGTCTGGAACTGACCAGCCGTAGAAACTATGTAGGGGGTCTAAGAAATAATCGTGTCGCCCAATTTCTTACGTCCCTTTGCTTGTTACGGAACATAATTATACCTTTTGGGGGGTTCATCGAACTTTACGATTTGATTTGCGTATGGGAATGTTACTGGACATCTGCGGGGTTTCTAATATTGTATTGTAGTATTGCATTTGAAATGTTGTCCTCTAGTTTAAAGTTACGATCAGATTTCAATTCGATAATTTAAATGACCGTTGTTAATTTTTTAAATGTTAACATTTTTGCTACAAAAAAATTGCCACAACTCTTTTAAAAACAGTTGAAATTTATTTAACCGATTCTTATACCCTGAATAAGCTGATAGAATTTCATAAAAATAGATCAAGTCGTTCGGAGGAGTATGGTAACTAACATTGTGATACGAGAATCTCATAAATAAGATTAATAACTCGGCAGTAAATAATTAAATCTAACTAGTACAGCATTCTAACGCGAAATATTATTAATTGTAGCCGAATTGCATACGTCCCTTATAAATCCGCATTGTGATTCGTAATGCGCGGGCGCAGTGGCTCGTGCCCTTTGTGTTGGCACCCTCGCATGACACCGCCAACGGTCATATCGATTTTTTAACTGTCATTTCTCCCTCTATCTTTCCCGTCATTGTAATGCAAAGATCACTGTTGCAGAACAATATTGTTCTAAAAGTAATAAATTAAATTTTTTATTATTTTAACTTTTTATGCAATAAAATGTAATAAAAACGTATATTGTACACAGTTTATTTATTTATATATTTATAATGGCTATCATATTTTTTTTTATTCGAAATTTAAAAAATGTTACAATTTTTTTTCGGTAGTATACTTTAGTACAAAATTATTGGGACATACGAAATTTGGAGTAAAAATTGTTAAATGCGGGTGATATATGTGCTGTCAGCGCACGTGTTGTGAATTTTCAAATTTGGAAAGACCGGGGGCCGGTAACGGTCTCCCCTGCATCTGCTGCTTCACAATATTTATAGCCTACCCTACGTTCGGTTACCGTGTTGCATTTGCGAGGGATGCGTATAGCTTTAGTATTATTATTTTCAACTCAAATCTATATTATTTTAATTTGTAACTCAATTAGATAGCTTGGAAAATATTATAAAATTCTATTTTTACGTTTTTTTTTTCGTTTTAATTTTTCATTTGTTTTACAAAAAGACAAACTATACGATTGAATAAATTAAGATCGTTTAATTTACAAGTCCTTGTTTGTCAAATCTACCTACAGACTACATCTGGGTCACAGAGTGACACATAAAATAAATGGCCACAAATTACACGTTGTCCTGTTTCGAGTCACTTCCAACGACACTTGTTAATTGCAGACAACACTTGCACTTGTTAACATTTTGCAATCGGTGACCACCGGCATGAGACTAATGCGTCAAAGTACGTTACAGTTCACACGGAAACCGCCCGCGCTCACGTGTGTATCAACCCTAAGGAAACAAGCAATGTAAGATATGGTTCAATGCGCCCAACGGCTGCGAACGTTTGCCGATAAAAAGTAAAGTTTCACAAGCTTTTCTATGCCAATGCCACGAATGGCCAGCTCTGAACCTTTAGTTCCGAGTAACGAGTACGCGTCTTAGCTTTGAACTACTTCCTCATACCTATTTGGATATAATTGCATCCATACAGATGAAGTTGTCGAGCTTCTTTATAAATTCAACAGACGTGTTCTATGATATTGAACAACTAAGATTCTCTTATCGTAAATTTATACAAAAGATATCTTAATAATTAGAACGAAAATATGTTTTTATATTATAATATCGACAATGGAAACACACACGCACAGTGGACACTATTTTTTTTTAAGTATAATACATAAATTTCAAGAACATTCAAAAACTTTCATAGCAAATCTTTCTTACTATCACTTCACTAACGCTATGATAAATAAATAAAATTAATAAAACTCGTGTAACCTTTAACCCCTTGAGGTAACTAGTTTGTTTTTACATTTTCCTCCCCCTCGTAAGAAAGTTCGTAGTAAAATGCATAAAAACAGCTGATAAATCAAGTTCTGTCACGGGCGAAGGACCTCGAATGTTTGTCTATGGGAAAGCCAAAAGACGCAGAGCGTAAAATCTCAAATTCCATTCGCCCCTTAGTTCCAGCGAAAGTGAAATTTTCGACTTTTGCTTTCAATAGACCCATGAGTACAATATATAGCAAGTACTATATCTTACTAATATTATAAATGTGAAAGTTTAGATGAATTAGTGTTTGTTACAAGGTATCTCCGGAAAGGCTCAATGGATCTTTATGAAATTTGACACAGATATTGAACATAGTCTGGAAGAACACATAAGTTACTTATTCATTTGTTTTTAACTCGAAATCGCAGCATCATCTAGACAAAGTATATTTAACATAGTACCTTAAAACAAAAGGGAATGGATACAGTAATTAATTTTTTTTAATATTTTTATCGTCAATGGCCATCATTTTATCGTAAATATTTTTATCGCCACAATTACAGTAGCTAAATTCTCTCATAACAATTATATTAAACAACGTTTTGTCAATCTATAATTTACCTGTAACAAGCAGTGTAGCCCTCGCTCCGGGCCATATAATTGATATCGATATATCGCCCTTGTTAATAGCTTTCCCATGACTATGAGATAAACACGTGGGATCCAATATTGGAGTACTTCGTTACATTTAAACAATGATCCTTTTATTATATAATTGCCCTACGACTGGTCAACCGTTAAATTACATTGTTAACTAAATGTTAGTTTAATCTACTTTCTATTTTATTTTACTAGCTGTCTCCTGCGACTACGTCTGCACGGAGTAAACAATACTTAATTAGTAGCCTATGTGGTCTTCCAGGTTATGTTCTAAATCTATATGCTAATTTTCAGCGAAATACATGCAGCCGTTCTAGAAAGATCGATGCATTTTATATATCAGTAAAAAAAAATTATAAAATTCTTAAGCCCATAGTGACTTTCTGGTTACTAATTTTATTTGAATTAGAGACCAAGTTACATCTCGATTTCTCTTTCATACTATTAAAATAATATATTCGAATATAAATCGATACTAATATTTTTAATGCATTTCATACGTTTAATCGATTATCAACTTTATATCATAGTGTTAAAGTATATAATCAAGCGATATGAATACAGTTTCCTTGGACAGTAGCCGTTCAGGATAATCTCAATTGCACCCATAGACCGGTAACCATACAGTCAATCACATTGACAGATGCACTTCTATTTAATTGCCTACACATCTGTTTATGAATATTAGCTGAATATGGAAACTAGGGATGTACCAAAGTTATCGACATATCGATCATACAACTTATCGTTTATTTTGTCGATAGTCGAATAAAATCATTGTGGCATAATATAACGATCTCTTGCAGATTAGCGTCTACTATAGTTTTATATTTATCGATAAAATTTACAGAGCTTTGCACAAATAAACTCCCCCAAGCACACCTCAGTGCAAACAAAGCGAGGGGAGTTTTTTTTTCGCATATATTGCACCGGATCAATAAATAATCGCCGGTGTTTGAACCTCGTGTGAAAATGACCTATACTCTTGCTGATATTTAATTAGTCAACGGACACTTACGTGCAGGATAGTACTAAGTACAGATAAGTGATAAAAAAAAATTGTCAACCACTGTACGCTGCTTCAAAGATTTTTTTTGACATCGTATTGATTTGACATGACAGTCAAATTGACATTCTGTTCAATTTATTGACAATTCTTTTAGAAACGAACCTAGAATCTTTTACATACTAAGCGTCAAAAATATGGTAATTGGTACATTGTCAAAATTCAAATTTCACTTCTTTTATATTCTACTAACTAATGCTCGCGAAGAATTAAAAAATAAGTCATAATCAATCACAACCTATGTGCTCTTCGAGGATATGTTCTACGTCAATGCCAAATATCATCGGAAACCGTTCAGCCGTTATGAAGATATATTTTAACAAACATCCATCATTGTAAACATTCCCATAATATTAGTAAGATTTCGAGTTTTTTTTTAAATTAAAATATTAGCAGATTTTTTTGTAAATTTACTAATATTTCTTTTACCATTCCAACTAAGCTCTAGGCTTGTGCTAGTATATGGTTTACGACAATAGTCGAATGGCGGGATTCGAACCCCCGACCTCGTGATCGGAAATCCGCAACCTTAACCATTAGGCTATTGACGCTTGGATGTATGGTTAAAATAAATATTTTCTGATTGTATTACCTGGCAATACTAAGACCTCAGTTCCACTGGGGTGGTCGCTTACCCCTACACTTCAGTGACAAGCTTTAACACCAAACAATTCCGACATCAATCATATTTTATTATGTTCAATTTAAACTCGGTAGCGTTATTGTTTTAATGCAACGCGTCAATTTCAATCAGGCAAAATGTCGGATTTTTTTTTTGTTCCGTCTGACAACCGGACAAAGAGGGCAACGCCATTCTGTCAAATACGTTAGCAATAAAAATCGATAGCGGTGTTATTTAACAACTATTAGAAATATTTCTTGACAGTAACTTAACACGTACAATGCTGGCACTTTCAAGTAGGGCTTGTGCCATTTAACGTGTTAAATGGATTTTTTAAATGCAATATTTTTAATAAAATAATAGTTGTAGTCTTTTAAAAGATCGTTAACTCTCAGGTTAGTGACTTTTAGTATATTAAAAGCAAAAAAAAAGATATACGTAATTATAATTCTCTAACTAAAATATGACAAGCCGAATCATTTCTTCGTAGTCTCAAATTGTGCAAACCGTAATGTTCCGCATACTGAACAAGATAAGCAGTTGTGGTACTTTACTTTGTAAATAACGGTTCCAAGCGTTTTATTTTAAGAGCTGAAAAAAATCAGCCAGCATTTTATTTAACTGGAAAAGATTAAATAGAAAAAAAAACAATAAAAAAGTATTTTGGTTGCAGACGTGAAGTAATCCATTATAGAAAGTATATACTTATATACTTCAAAATATTATAAATGCTAATGGTTGGATGGATAGATGGATGGATGTTTGTTTGAAGGTATATCAAGAACGGCTGTATGGATTTTGCTGAAATTTGGCATAGATGTAGAAGATAGTCTGGAAGAACTCATAGGCTACTTATTAAGTTTTTCTTTAATCCCGCGCAGACGGAGTCGCGAGCGATAACTAGTACAAAAATAAAAGTAATTTAAAGTAGAAAATCAACGGATACAAAAAAAAATAACACGCAACACAGAAATGTTCTTAGTGCGGAAGTGGCATCCGTGGGAACCAACACCCTGTGACGTCACAAGGACTACTCGACCACCCTTGAGGGTCATAACAATCACTTAAATTACTTATTAAGTGCCTACGTTAAATCTTGATAGTCTTAAGTATTTGAAATCGTAAATAATTACTAACTTTATGTAAATTGCAATTAAAATTCGCACAATTCTATTTATTATGTATCTAAGTCTCAATAAACATGATACTTAGGTGATTGAACTATAGGAAATTAACATAGTATTTCTTAAACATAACCCAACTTGTATCATAACGCACCTAGGTCTTTATGCAAATAGGTTAAAGACCAAGTAGTGTCGTATTCCAATCCGGTAATAATAACGAAGTAACGGCCCGAGCCGAGGTTCCTGAGGGAGCCCTCGAGCTTAGTTACTCTTAAACGAGGTTTAGGCTAAATGACATCTGCGCTCAGCCACCTCAAGCTCGGTGAAGCTGTAAATGCCTCCTCAAGTCAAACACTGGCAATCAGTCACAAAAAAAAAACAAAAATAGTGTCGTATAAGTGTAGTTCCTTAAAGGGCGACAACGCATCAGTAGTTCCTCTGGTGTTGCAGATGTCCATGGGTGTCGTTGATCACCTCGGTGTTCCCGTCGCTCGTTTGCTCTTATAAAAAAAAAGTATTTTTATATTCCATTCTAGCTGTCGCCCGCGATTCCATCCGCGAGGAATAAAAAACAACTTAGTAGCCTATGTGTTCTTCCAGTCTGTGTTCTACATCTATGCCAAATTTTAGCGAGATTCATGCAGCCGGTTAGGAGATACATACAAACAAATTACCATCCATCTAAACATTCGCATTTATATTAATAAGATATCATTATACAGATATAAATATTTAAAAAAAAAACTATTTTCTAAATATGGTTCTTAAATTTACTTTGTAGAATAAAACTATTGCTTAAATCCTTTATTCATTCGAAGACGACATTGTTTACTAAGTAAATAACTTCAACCCTTTACTGCTGTATGTAAACATAACAAAACAAATCAACAAATAATTGAATAACATCCTAATGTCAACATTAGAAAGTAAATTAAATACTTTCTCTAAGACTTTCTAATATAACATATATTAACTAAGATATAGTAAATTAAATGATGGTCCATAAAATACTTCAATTAACACTTTCCGGTGTTATATAAATAAAAACTCGAACAACCATCTGGTCGTTTACAATCTCATAAAACGAAATAATTAAGAAATGTTTCGAAATACGTTTTTAGAAAGGACTCTGTCCCATAATTATGTAAATGACATCTGTTGTCTGTTTCTGGAAAGGCGTGAAGATGCGTGATGAATTACAAACCCTTGTGTACAGTCCTTGATATTTATAAATCAACATTATTCCAAATGGAATGTTACTATTGAAAATACAATCGCCACTCGAGACGCGGTCGGATTAGGCGTTTCGTTACATTGTTACATTTTAAAGAATCACTATTGTTATACGATAAATCATATCATTTACATTATAACGTTGACAGAAAAAAAATAAGGGTCAATAACTTTATTATAAAAGTGGCCAGTCACATCTTCGCATGGACGACAGTTTTTTTAATCATAATTCTTAAAAGCCAGCAACGTATCTGCATTTCCTATGGTGTTGCGATAATCTATGGTTATCGTTGATCATCTCAGTTTTCCCTCCGCTTGTTTGCTCCCTTCAAAATATACCTAGCAGATGAAAAGTTTATATTTACATGAAGACATCAATGTATGTGGATTTTAAATATATACTAAGGCAAACACTAAACCTAATACAATACTCAAAAGCCTACCTGTCAAGCTGCTAACTTAATTTATAGTTAAACAGGTAAACACTTAACAGAGTCGAGTTTCAAAATGTTTGTCGTTTACTATTTGTACTACGCACTGTACGTGATCCCTCCAATACTCTTACTAGCGTAGGACGAAGAAAAAATTTAGAGGGGTTTTGAGTATTTCCAACACCTTTCACCGTAGCAGAATTACCAAACACGGCAAATACTATTTGATAATTGTGCTTGCTTTTAAATTTAACGTGTTTAATACTTCCCATTGAGTGTATAACATTCTAAAAACAAATTTAAATCAATTACAGAGTCTAAATTTCCCTACTAGATTTTGTAAATAGTTTTTGAGTTTATTTAAAATTAAAGCATGTACATTTTTTTTACAAAAGGCAAACAAAACACGTGTGAAAAATAACTCCATAGGGTTAATCTGTCCAGTCAATCCAGTGTTTCTATTATTCGCGCCAATTCATCTGTCACAAATGTCATCCGAGATGTCGTCCATCTTGAAACTACGACCCCGATTTGACGGATAGCGTTTGTTGAATAGATATTTATGTAAATGCCAAATTGAAATGTTAATTTTCTTTATAATAATTGAGTTGAGTTTATAACTGAATAAATATAAAATGGAATGGTCATTTATAGTTTCACACGTATTATTTGTTAACAGACATATTGTTGAAGATACATGAACATTTAATTAAGAAAACATATACTAAACTAATATTATAAATGTGAATGTTTAGATGAATGGTTGAATGGATCTCGATGAAATTTGGTATTAATATAGAACACAGTCTGGAAAACACATAGGCTAATAATTAAGTTTTGTTTTAATTCCGCTCAGACGGAGTCGCAGGCGACAGCTTGTACTAAAGTAGAATTAATAAATATTTTAATCTATCGATATTATATGGCCAAAGGCGTACACAATTTATTTTGTCATTATTAATGTTAATAATACGTATATTTCGTTTAAGTTTATTTGTACGGTATAAACAAAAACAAACATAAAGTACTGCGTACCATAATGTACTAAGGCCATGCCCCTTTGACCCATGCACTCTGACACTCACATGATTTATTACCATCATCATCTTTGCATTATGCTTTTCAAACAAATCAAACCGGACTCGAATCATATTATTCACTTCTTGTAAATATAATAACAAAACGACTGAAAAATCTAAAAACGTTATAAGTTGTCGAAAATCTCAAGTTTTGCTTTAGGACTTTAGTACTTTTTTTATAAAACATCTTTCGAGCATTGGTACAATTTACCTTCAACACTTTAAGGTCATCCTTCTCGATAGGAAGCACCCTCCTTTCCATATATGACTGGCATCTAGACTTTCCACCCTCATACGTAGTCACTTTCACGGTTAAATTCTTTACTTGAATAAAAAAATGTCATGTCTGTTGCTTCTATATTCTATGGTATTTGAATAGAGGCCACAGCAATAATAACAAGCCGTTGTTGAAGACGTAAATTCATATTTCATTGAATTCAAGATGACAATTAAAGATATAGAGTTACGAAATGAATTTAAAATTAAATTTATACAAATATTAAATGTATAATAGAGCTAATTGTGTGTGAACGTAATGTGAAATATGAATATTGATTATGCTAATTAAAATCATTTCCAACAAGGGGTTGTGAACAGATTTTTATTAACTTCACAAAAGGAGATTCACAATCTTACTTTTTATATATATTAAAAGCGAATGTTTAGATGGATGTTTGTTTGTATTGAAGGTATCTCCAGAATGGTTCAACGGATCTCAATGAAATTATGCAGGGATGTAGAACATAATCTACTAATGAAGGTTTTTCTTTAATTCCGCGCGGACGAAGTCGCGTGCGTCAGCTAGTTACAAATTCCTTCGTTGAGGAAGTCAATAATAACTGTTAACCCCATGATTAATATAATCGTGAGATTTTGTATTAAAAAAAATACACAGTCGGTAAAATTTTGTTTGGTTTCCCAAGACAGTAATTCGCAATCAACGCATCAGTGCACATTTGGGTTGATACCCGAAAGTTTTTGCACCGTTATTTGAGGCTTTAATCGTCAAACTGTGAGTTTTAAATCGAAACAATAGAATATAAACATTATCATCTCTTTCATTTACTTTGAATAGAACAAGGACAGTTTTTTATATAGTGAAAACTGTACTGATATATTTTAATCTACTCTGTCTACTTTATTAGAACTTTATTTTAGAGAATAGGGCAAAATCAATGCTTTGTTAAGATTAGATAAAGACTTAATTATCATATTGTAACATTGGTTCACATATCCTACGTACTTCTAATATATTGTTATAAAAAAATCCGACACTGTGCCGGTGTACTGACGCAACACTAGCCTTAATAAAATGTCCACGTTTATGTCCCCTCACTAATCATTCTGACAATTGACATTGTAACGAAAGCGCGCCATTCGCGTCAAAGGATGTTACTAAATGTCTAAAAATATAATCGATTTTCTTAATAGTGTGTAATTAAATTGGCGTATTTTCAGTACAATATGAACTAAATTAATTTATGATTCATTTTTAAATGAACTCATGCGTTAGTTAACAGGATGCACGCAAGGTTTCACAATAATTACAGAACAGTGACCTATCGTCTAAAGTTGCCAACCCTAGCTCAAACCATCCGACGAAAAGGGTAACTGAGACATGTAACTCTTTTCAGTATCTAGTTTAAAAAACAGAGGAACATATGAACTGTGTCTAACTAGCGATTCCGTTATCTTGTAGGCCGAGGCCCTAGTAAGGTATGGCCTTCCTTCTAACGGTAAAAAATTGCCTACTTTTGACTTCATTCGTTGTTTACTTTACCTCTTTTGCTATTACGGAAAAATTGTCGGATTATATGATTTTGACACCCCTAATGATAGCAATTTATCAATAGATAAAACTTTATGTTGACTTACCCGTATTTTAAGCCAATATAGAATGTGTCATAGTCAATAGTTTCGATTTTTTTGACCTTAGCCTATTTAAACAATTGACGCATTGTAATTTCTGTGTATTCTTGATGACAAATTGTAAATTTTGACCTTTAGCATAAATCATGATACGGCCATTCTAAAAGCCCTTTTTTGTTTAAAAATATTCCACTTCGATAACTTTACAACATTGTCAATTATTCAATTGTTTATTTACCAAATAGACTGAGTGTGACGATTTAAAAAAAATTGCGCAGTGCGGGGCTCGTCTGGCGGCGCCTGCGCATCGGGGTCATCGAACTGACAAGCTGATGTTATTGAACGTGGCACTACCATAACACGCAGTAGGCAAACATAGGGCTACCAGTGGTTGTAACTGGCCTACGACAAACTATAAAAAAAACGAAATCATAATTTTACGACTCTCTTAAACGTACACCAGTCTTCTAATTTGTGTTTGGATAGTCCTTTTAAAAATGATTAAAGAAAAATTGTAACTATCCATTAAAGGTTGGCAACGCTTCTGCAATGATGTCTATGGGCAGCAGAATTCAGGTGACCGCTTGCTCGTTTGCCACCTTTTAATTAACTTAAGCAACCCTAATGTTGCCATGGAATAGAGTTTGCATGTTCAAAAGCATTTTGTTAACCGATTAGGCACACATCTTAAAATACACAACAAGAATCTTATGCACCACTGATAAGAAATAAATAATTAACCCTGCTTACCATACTATACCTTTATAAATGTAAAAAATCAATTGACTTTAACTGCCTTACAAAACTTCATAAAATCTTTTAAACGAAGGCCACATTGAATAAACTAAACACAATCTCAAGCTATTTTGTTTTGTAATTTATTTATTATATCTACAAAACCCACGGATTCTTAGCAATTTTAAAAGTAATAATTTTTACGTCGTGATTTTATAAAAAAATCTAGTGTGTATACAGCCTTATGTCAGTGTTAACGGTACACATGACAACGCCTTTCGAGGCCCGACACTAAATTTGAATAACAACGTATGCATTTTTACAACATAAACAATATCTGTATCCTTTTTGCTTCGACATTGTAGATGTTAAATTATTTAAAAACAAACAAGAATATATTTAGAATTGTTAACAGGTTAACGACTTGTATTTTTTTTTTAATTTTGTCTGATAAAGTTTATTTTAAACATTTTTTGAATATGAGCCAAATAGTTTTGTGCTAATTCTAACAAAATATATTATACAATAAATGTGTTCTTTGTTTAAAATTGTTTTTAGTCTGTGGTTGTTACTTATTACGTTTTTACATAACGGTAAAACGGTAACTAAGTTCAAGTAATTCAGTTTGCTAGATTTTTAAGACAATGTCAAAGAGGTGATTGAACTCAACTAAGTTAAACGTTCCTTTTGTATTATGAATTTTATTTTAATACATAAAATGCAATGAGATGTTATTACAAAAACTAAAGTTATTAATGTTTGGAAACATCGGACATTTCTTAAGCAGTTTCTAAGTAAAGATTTAATTATCAAGAAGTTATACAATTGTTTTTGCTAGAGAAAGTGTTAAATTAATTTCAACTAAACATGTTTTTGACAATTGTAAACGTTAACAACAACAAGACTTCAACATATCATGAATAATGTTTGTTTAATTTGCAAGTAAATATTTACGATTTCCGTAGTCCGTCGCGTCCAGAATCGACCATTAACCTTACCATGCCAAAATCGACACAACAATACTGAGTTTACAAACAAATAAAGTTCGTCGCACTCACTCTATTAATGAGTGAGAGAGACAGACGCCTACGCTAAACGTTTGGGCAAAGGGGTTATTCAACTTTCGCGGGCTTCTGCACGAAATTGTCGTAATCGCTCCAATTTTATTGGGTTATTTTTACAATGACAATGAATTTTAGAAAAGTTGACGTTCTAAATTCAAAATGTTTATATAATCGACCAGTTACAAATGTCAACTTTTTATTTTTGTATTTACTAGTCTGTCGCTATTTTTTATTCGTAAAACCGATAATATTTTAGACGCAAATTATCCGCCATTTTAAATGTTTTTACAATTGCGACAGACTGGCCATTATCATTTGATTTGTAATGACCAACTGTATAGCAATATGTACACAAGATAATGTGTTTGTAAACTTATGACCAATTAACTTATTTATTGCGTTTAAATTGAGATTATTCACTATCTAAAATAAAACTTGGTCATTTTAATTGCCTTTTAAATTATTTGAAACCAAAAGTTTTAATTAAAAAAACTAAAGTCATTGAGTCATTATGTTGGTATTTACGAACGTCGGTGGCTCATGGGTCAGGCCCTTCATCTCGAATCCCGCCATGTACCAATGTGTTTTTCGATTTCCGATCTACATATGTACATTTATCCGACGTTCTTACGGTGAAGGAAAACATCCTGATGCAACCTGCACATATCTGAGAAGATATTCAAAGATATGTGTGAAGTCAACCAACGCGCACTTGGCCAGCGTGGTTGACTATGCCCTAATCACCCTTAACTTAGGGTAGGCTCCCAGCGCCTCAGTGTGAACCTATAGTGAGCTGATGATGATGATTGGTTGTTTGACGTGTTACGAAATTAAAACAAAAAATGTGTATAATTACTAAAAAATATACGTAATATTGTCAATTATAATCTATTAATACTCATAAAGTAATGTATTTCTATGTAAGAAGTTGTTTTCATCACGGTTAGTAATGAAAAAAACATTACGTGCATGACAAACGTCCTGCGATGCCTAGATGATGGATGATGTTATGCAAAAAGTCGTCAACGTTGTTTAATACCGATATGGAAAATAATTCACACCCTTATGATAGTGAATGTGTTTTATAAATAAAAATGAAAGTATACTAACTATATCTCTCGGTTTCTGTCGCTCAATTTAAAATAATATTATCATTTTTTCATGTTTGTTTTTTATTAATCTCATTAAAAAATAATCTTATAATTGAATACCAAATTATTTTTAGACATTACTGTTTTAAGCGGTAAATATCCGACCTTCACAAATTACACGCAAGTGTAATTAAACTGTTTTAGGACAGAGAAAGTGCTGCGCTCCGCTTTCGTAACTGTAAATTATCTTACGCCTTTAACACCGTTTACATTATGTTTACCGCAAGTTTCCACTTACGAAACATATACAAAAACGTCATTCCAAAAGTTTAAAATAAGAACTAAAAAATGAATAAAGCGATTTCAAGATGTACATAACGAATACCATCATACATTGCCATAGATTGTTACATTAAACTTACATCTTTTATCGTGGGTTTCTGAGATCAAAATCTTCTTTTCAAACACGTTGTTATCTCTGTTTTGTCAAATATCACAGGGATGACGATATGTTTTATACAGAGATTTTTGTCTCGGAAATCCACGGTAAAAGGCTTAGTATGAAATAACTATAAACTTTTTTTTCCGTTGGACACTTCCTATAGTTATAACCGTTTGATATTAGACCACTTCAGTCCTTATACAGACTATTATTTTAATAAGCGGTCATTTGGTCCTAGTACAATTATCTCGAATACTCAGAATACCAGTGGAAAATCTAAAAAAGTAATTGACTTGATTGAAGTAAATTATTTAGAATTACGTGTATACCTTAGCGTGTTAAGTTCGTGGGAATTTTAACTTATGATATTTAAGTTGAAATACATTTATTCTATTACTAGCTGTCGCCTGTGACTCCGTATGCGCGGGATTAGAAAAAACTTAGTAGCCTATGTGTTCTTCCAGACTATGTTCTACATGTTATGCTTAATTTCAAACCTTTAAACAAAAATCTGACCACTCAAACATTTGCTTATATTAGTTAGAAATAAGATTTGTTACGTTTTTGGTTTAAATTGAAAGTATTTTTTTTATATCATTGCAATATTTTAACGTGTTTTTTTTTCTTGCAGGTAAGAAATTCCAACGTAATTCAAAATGGTGCATCATACGCGTAAGTTGTTAGAAATCGTTATTTTCCATACAAACTCGATCTCGCCAACATAGCTTCTAGATTAATTTTATAGTTGCCCTGTTTTCTATTACTTATAAAGAATGATGCAACATGTATCAAATAATATCAGTCACAATTTCTTATTCATAAGACATGTCAAATACAATTAATGTTTTTGAAAACCGGTATACAGTTATAAAAACACGATACTATGATACACCCATAAATGGATACTAAATATTCGATATTACTAATATTATAAATACGAATGTTTAAATGGATGTTTGTATCTCAAGTACGGATCAACGGATTTGGAAAAAAAATGGCATAGATGTAGAACATAGTCTGAAATAACACATGATTTTAAATACCACACAGACAAGGTCGCGGGCGACAGCTAGTGCATAACAAAATCCTTCATCCTATCCGTTTTATAAAGGTGTTGATACACTATGCTACTTCGTTGTTATAAGAAAACGTTATTAGTATGCTACTGTTATTTCAATCCGTTAGTGAACAACTCCCTTTCTCGCCATTCTAATAGCGCTTAAACGGTCGAGAAGTGCGTTCCGTTTTACGTTTTGTTGGCATTACATTCGCTTGTACGCATTTGTTGTTTATTGCGCGTGTTATCGGGTAACATTTTGTCTCGACCCTCGTTACTGTTTTATGCGTAACACTGAAAGCGCCGGCCATGTACTGCTTTGCTTTTTGGGTCAAGTGCGGGCTACCACTTTGATAGATGCTGTATTTGATAAGAAAGGTTTAGTCAATTGTTTATTAAATAAAATTACCCTAATCTGGATAGGTTGACAACCCTATGTTAAGGTTGACTCTAGACTATTATTTTAACAATGTTACTTCGTAAAGTTAAAATAAGATTTAATATTCAACGTAATAAAATCCTATGTATCCAAATTAAGAAGGCGTTACTTACGTTCATGTATACGAGACCGCAATCTGATTTGTATAAAGATCAAATAACATGTGGTACTCACCGCGTAATGCGAAACGGATCCCTGTGCGGTTTTACTGCACATCTCTGATGTCATGACATTTGAGACAATTTGCTGTCGCCCTCTCGGATTTGCTAACCGAGATTTCCTTGATACAATCGTTGTTACGATAAACTTAAGTACATTAAATTACCTATCTAAATTTTGTTATAGCAATCGAAAAACTAGATCTATCAATTGATAGATCTAGTTAGATTATATCTAGTATAAATTAAAATAATCTACGGATCCATTATTGTTATCGATGTTGTTGAAGTCTAATCTAGATGTTATAATAGAAAAAATCATCCTGTATTGTTTAGTAGAAACTAATCTAATTATAAAAATACACCAAAAATACAACGCACTAGGACAAAATAACAAAGAATTGCCTCACGATAATGAGTTCAAGGGCTATCTCATCTCAGTCAATGAGTTACAATTACTAAATGGGACCTTCGTAGTTTTTGTGGCCCACTAACCCCCTTTTCTAATACAAGATAATATTTTTTTTATTGTCAAGATTACGCTTAATCTCTATTTGATGACGTTTGTCTCCTAACTGAACCCCCGAGGGCTTTTGAACTGACCTATATTTAAATAGTATCATTATTTAAAAAAATATCCTACGTTCTAAATGTTTTTCTGTGAAAATATCTCACTTTTTCTCATGAATCTTTTTTTAATTTATAGAGATATAATTTTCTATCATACACTTTTTAGCTTAGGTTATTGTTTTTAAATTTAATTTACTTTTAATGACAAATCAACTATTTTTAGAACTGGCTGACAATTTTTTTACATAGTCATGAGCATAATTTACGCACGCTGATGCGCGCCGGAATAGGCTACTATTTTTTTTTTATTCTGAGCTTACAAAGTTGCAGGCGACCACTATATTAATTCAAGTTTCATGCCAGTATTAATCCACTGTAAATGTTGCCGTTAAAAGAACAACGAACAGGCAGACAGACGGCTAATATGTCTGATAATTCACGTGCGCGACTTGTATTACGAATTGTATGACCGTTTATTGTACCTCAAATGTTCTGCTCGAGCATAATGCCCTCACAATGTTACACTTCTCTGAATACGAACTGACTGGGTGCGTTAAGACACTTGGATATTTTCTTAGAACAAACTCATCTAGGGTTGGCAATTTATTTTTCCTAAAAATACTTTTACGATATATTAAATTGGCCAATGTGACCATATAAGTATCTATTAATGATGTATGAGTAAAGGGGAAATACATTATAACATGTTTTCTTTTTCTAGTCCATTTTGGTTAGATGACAACCCTATAGCCTAATCATCCAGTAAAGGTTTTAAGTTACCTGTGCGACTGAAAGGAACGATATTATCATACAGCGTTCTCTCTCTCTCTCTCATTTACTATTCGAGAGAGCTCGTAAACTGATTTCGGAGCGAACGAAAAAAAATTGTTTTGGTTTTTTCACAACGGGCCATCGACTCCAAAAAAAGCTGGCTTATTGGAGATTTTGTACTACGCCGTAAATAAACTACTACGGGACGCTTGTTTTTTTTTATTGTAAAGCGTAAATTCGAACGTGTTTAGGCAACGGTCTTACTAGTACTTTAGTTACGTGGCGTATGGTACTGCGTTTTATTTTTTTCCTTATCAAAGTGAAGTAGGTCACAGCTAATCTAATGTTTTTTTTTTTACGTACGCTGTAGTATTTTATATTCAGCCAAATACATTTTTATCTGTCGCTGTATTCAAAGAGGTTTTATATAAACAATGAATTAACGCTATATTACTTTGGATTGTAATTTTAAAATAGAAAAATAGACTTTACAATCTGTAAAGAACAACGTCTTTCGTAGTACGGTTACGACAACTTAAGTTGTCTAATGTTTTCATTTATAATTATATTTTAATTGAGCAGAAACTAGCTATCTGAAGGAAGCTGCCCGGCCAATGCAATCTCGGAGATGCGCGGTCACTGACCGTGCGAGCGAGATACCGCTATACGAAAGAGCGAAACGCATAAGATGCGCGTACGCACCGAAAAGGAATGAAATTATTGTGTATTATTGTTTGATATTGTTGTGTGCAAGTCCAAGTTGTAGGTGTGTGTTACATTAACGTATTTATTATTAATAAACTATAGAACTACGCCATAAATATATTCAAAAGTATTTAACAAATACAAAAGCTTCCTTATATCCGTTAAACGTTTCTTACAAGGTTGAATTCCCAAATTACTTTGTAAAGTTTTTAATACCTCGTGTATAGGATCGACTAATATGTACCTACAAGGATTATTAACTTTGATTCATGTTCCCAACGTGCCGACACGTTTCGCTCCGTCCTATGTTTGAAATAATAAAAAGCCTTTGCCTTCACGCATAATAAATATACAGAAGCGTTCTATAAAGGTTACTACGATCGAAGAAAAATATTATTCATAACCTTGTGGCCAATTAAAGATTACGTAAATTTATTACAGATAAAAATATCTTTAAAAAAACAAAGAAAGCTAACTCTAAAATCAGTCAAGATATTTACGATACAGATTATATACATTTCGTCGAAAAACATTGCTTTTGCTCTGTCGGTCAATATTAAAAAAAAAACAAGTTTCGTTAGCCATCTGTCAATGGCGCATCACTTTTCCCGCCAAACGCATTCCGCGCGCGATTCCCATGCAATATGGCGAGCGTGTTACTCTCGCTACGATAATTTCTAATGATTATGCATCAACCTTACTGCGCCTGCACACCACGAGCTCACGCAACCGACAATACGCTTTCAACCATTCATATTCAAATCTCCACAATCGCATAAAACTTACTGTTTATTGCTTAAAATACACAAATAGGGTCTGTACCCAGTACCCGTCTTTGTGGGTCAAACTGTACCCATTGTTACACTAAGTTGTCCCCTCTGAATGGGAATAGGTTACAGGGGACAAAGGTGGTGACATGTCTAAAGATAGAGAATGGTCAACCCTATTTCGTTCTTAGGTTATGTTAATGAGATTTAATTGAGTTCAATAATGGACGGAATGATGGATTCGCAGTGACCCAAAGGTCGCAAGGCGCGATAATTACAATGACTATGATTTTTTTTAATATGTCATACGTATATTATATGTTATGTTAGAGCGTCGGTGGCTCAGGGGATGCAATCCGCAGGTCTTGGGTTCGAATCCCACCATGTACCAATGTGTTTTTCGATTTACATATGTACATTTATCCGACGTTCGTACGGTGAAGGAAAACATCGTGATGCAACCTGCACATATCTGAGAAGAAATTCAAAGATATGTGTGAAGTCAATCAACCCGCATTGGGCCAGCGTGGTTGACTATGGCCTATCACCCTTAACTTAGGGTAGGCTCCGAACCCCTCGGTGGGGACGTGTAGTGAGCTGATGATGATATTATATGTAGTGTCTTTTACTATGACTTACACGTGCAAATACACTATAGAATTCGAAGTCAAAACTTGAAAGGGATGTGTTCTTTTTCGTAATACAATTATTTGTCATGTTGTGAAGTTATTTAACCTTAATCTAACAGTGGTAGACACCAACATCTGTTCTACGAATTGGCTAGCTATACCACGACTAGACAGAAGACGTAGTAATTACGCGTTTGTTTTAATGAGTCGTGCTGGACGCTTAATTTTAGTCATCTTTCCCTTCTTTTTCTTAAAAGTAAAGTATGGGAAGGGCAAATATCTCCTTTTCATGCCATCACTGAAGTCTATAGGCAGGCTTGCCAGTTTACCACCTTATAATGTAAAAAAATTTATACCATAGTATGACGCACTAAATTAATCAAAGTCACATAATTAACGATATAAAATCGTTTGTATAATGGAATTGATAAACAATCACTATCCACAATCTATTGTTTATTTCCGTAATCGTAAAGATAAGTTTCAAGGTATATTGATATACAAGCTGTAGCGCGCAACTCCGTCCGCGCGGTATTAAATACAAACATAATTAGTAGCCTATGTATTCTTCCAGATTATGTTCTACATCTATGCCAAATCCATACAGCCGTTCTGGAGATACCTTCAAGCAAACATCCATCCATATTAGTAAGAAGTAATATCTAACAGGAAACTGCGTCGTCTTTATCATAGAAACAATATTAACAGACAAGACAGACCGTTTTCATAACATATCCTGCGGTAGGTCGGTATATCTGTAAACATAAGCACGTGCGGACTAGCGGTAGTGGGTAGCGGCAACAACAAAGCATTATACAATAATGAACGCCTGTTCTGACGCTTCGACAACTTTTTACACTGTTCACAGTTAACCGTGATGTGTAAAGGAAGTTAAAAAAAAAGTTAAAATAAACGCGTCGAAAGTGAATCGAAATTGGAAAGATTAAGAATATTTAAGTTAAAAAAAGAGATTTTTTTATATTAGTTTATGCCATGTTAACCCACGTTTAAGTTCAACAAATGTCAATCAATTGAATGTCAAGACAAAAGGTCGTTTACCTGTACTTTTGACATTTCAAGAATTAAAATTATACAAAGACTAAGCTTAGATAATAAACGTTTATAAAACAAGATTTAATTATTTATTTTTTGATATGCAATAATGACGTAATTCATTTTATTTGCATTTACAAATCTACATTAATTTTGTACTAAAAATTATTACAAGTTCAGTGCACGAGAATTTAAATATCAAAAAGTTTTTATTCGTCTTGGTAGTCACGATAAACAACAACACAAGAAAAAAGTTATAAAAGAAAATAGAAACTATTGACTACGAAATATGTCTCTAAAAAGAGCCTAAAACATTCACATGCATACAGTCAAGAACATTTATTCCATACCCATTTCAATGTTTTAGTCTAAAACGATTGTATTGTAAGTGGTAAGCAAATTTAATTCTTTAACTGTACTTCATAATCACTATATGTACAAACGAGCATATTCTATTTATAGGCAACAAACACGGATAAGGCAACACTAGATATGGCATGTGGGACAGACAGACCGTCTCTACGCACTTTATCATTACACGATTGTAACATATGCAAATGGCTCGCACTAAGGTCAAGGAATACGTCTATTGCTTTCAATATTTACTACAAGGCTACGTGCAGTTTAACCGTAAACATTGTAACTGTGTTTATTCTTAACTATCTTACTAATATAATATACGAATGTTTAGATGGATGTTTGTTTAAAGGTAACTACAGAACAGCTGAACGAATCTCGATGAAATTTGGCATACATCTAGAACATATAGACCAATAATTAAGTTTTTTAAAATTCTACATCTATGCTAAGTTTCCGCGAGTTTCCTTCTGACAGAATCTATTCATCCATCCATCTAAACTTTCGCATTTATATTAGTTAGATTATGTCAGTGTAAACCCACGGTAAAGTGTCAAATGTTGTTGACTAGTCATTTTACATGACAATAATAATATACAAAAAAATATTGTTCCATCAAACTTTTAGACACACGCATAAATCTCGAAGTGATAAGTAAGAGCGTAATTACTTTTTTTCGTGAAAGTGCATTCGAAGTATATTGAAAGTGGCAACATACATGAAATAAATACGTTAATACACATCAGCAATATGCGTCGCTGGCAACATTTGTCTATAAATAGTTTTATCACGAACCCGTTTACATGTTATCGTTCGAATGTTTTGTAAACAATGCATCTCTTACCTACGAATTTATATTGAATACTAGCTAAAAAAATAAAAAACTTAATTAGTAATCTATGCGTTCTTCCAGACTACGTTCATTGCATTCAGCAAGATCCATGTAGCCGTTCTGGAGATACGTACAAAAATATCCATCCAAACATTCGCATTTATAATATTAATAAGAAGTAGATTTTTTTATAATATTTTAAATACTACGACACACAAGTTTTTGTAAAAAATGCAGTTTAGCTTGTTTTTAAGTTTAAAGAAAATACGATAAATAAAAATAAAAACGATAAAAAAATTGAAAAATCCTCTTAATTTTTTTTATTTTTAATTCAAAGACATTAGTAATATTTAATGCCATTTCTTATCGGACTGAAAAAAGTCATTTTGAATTAATAAAAACACGTCAAACTAACTTACCTGGCGAGTTCACTTTCATACGAAAAAACCGTAGTCGCATGGAACGTGTTAAAATCACTTCCATATCCGCTTATTATTTTGTTTCAAATAATTAAATGTGCCCAACCCCACGAATTCAAAGTGGCGTGTAAAAGGGGCAGCAATTTGTGGGAACCGAAACCAATGCTTACTAGTTTACAATGTCAGTAAAAATTAACCAAAGTTTTTCGTTACAAAATTGTTTAATATTTACAAAGTTTATTTTCTAATCTACGTGATTATACAATTATTTATTTTAAAACACATGTTCTCGTATTGTTTGTTTACAGAACAATGACGATCATAGGTTTGTTTTTCCTTCCATCTTGTGGTTTCCTATATTTATATATACATTGACTTCCCGTTAACGAAACTTTTTTTTAACTTAATTGTGTTTTATAATTAATGTAATCTATAATAATATTATTAAAAAAGATTTGATTGTTTGTTTGCATTCAGGCTCAAAAGCTACTGAATTTATTTGATATTTATTTAGAGATTATTGATTCCGCGCTGACAAAGTCGCGAACAACTACTAGTTCAAATAGTAAAAACCACGTTTTTAATATCAATTTTACTTTGACTCTAACCATGGAACAAAATAACATTTTTAGTTGCTTGTTAAAAATAATGATATTAATATAGCGATTGTAACAAAAAATAAAATATTTTCAACCTGAATAACACTACAGGTGACCAAATTCATATTCGCTACATCCATTGTCTTGTATAATAGCATACAATTATTATAAAGTTTCTATTATAATTACAAAGTACATTGTAATTATAAGACTTAAGTAATCGAGGCGTAATAATTTACCCTTTGCAATGTTTTGATCGTTAGTACAACGACTTGTTAATTTATGCTAAACTGTGAACACGTCCTAATATGCATATGTGCTCGTGAGAACCGTACCTTATGTTTAAAGTTTAATTGTTTTGTTTTTAATTGATAGCGGTTTTATATGCTGCCAGTTCTATTTTTGTTTGACAATTTCAGTTTTCTTTTTAAATTTAACTTTTATACATTCATTTGTTCGTTAATGTTTTCAGCCAATATTTTGTCTTGATACTATCCTCTGTTCTATGAACTGCGATATAGTCAATTTAATATAAGTTCATTGACCTTATAATTTCAAGTTTATATTAAACGAACTGAACACCCACAGTACAATTTGGCATCGCAAATCGCGCGGTCTCTACCAAGCAAATCGCCGCTGGTAATAAGCGTAAGACCGTTAGAATTTTTGGAGGCACAACCTACATTACACCGCAACTAAATCTATTTGAATACAGTTTTGCAACGTACAGTAATAGAATTTAATTCACTTCCCACTTATGATTGCCATAAAAACGCTTATGATATTTCACTGAAATGGGTAGTGAATAAACATCCTTGGCTGTATAGGTCAACGTATGAATTAAAATTTTTGTAAGGTTTAAAATATTTAATGCTATTAAAACATGAAGGTGAGAACAAAGTCGTTAAATGCGATATTTCTTTGGATTGAACAATGAAATGTCTTGACTTGGTGACCTAGCATTGACCTAATCACGTCCACTCAATGTTGTATGAATAAAACGTAAGACTGTTTTTTTTTATTGCTAAATTGATACTGGCAACTAATTTGCTTTTACAACTAATTAAATTAAAACATAAAAATAATCTTCACGAAATGATGCCATAGTTTTCAAGCTTCTCATCATCGATTATTATAAAAATCTGTTTTTTTTTTTTTTTAATAAAAATAAGTGAGAGCATTCAACTAAATGTACATAAAACACAGATAACATCGGGTTTTATCGACCCAATCTGAGCGGAGAAAAAAAAATGAGTTTCACACAAAATTTGCATAGATGCAGTCGCGAAACAGGTCAGTTTGGTTCAGTGTCTCTCTTTCCCACGGACGATTAGCCGGATTCGTACGCATGACCGCGACGTCTGTTGACACAAAAAAAAACAAATGTCAAATTTTATTACACAATTGATAGATATTTCCAAAGGCATTTAGAATTTACCGCCAAATATAACATTAAGATAAAAATGCCCCCAAATTAAGTTATTTTCAGAACGAATAAGTTACTTAAATGACGCCATTTTTACAACTTGGTATGTCTCATTTGGGCACAGACTAAAACATCGAATGTTTTTAATTAAAAAATATAAATTGAGGTCATCCGTTGTTATGGTCTCGTAATGAAGTTATCATCGATTCGATATTCAAATATTTATTCGGTTTGTTTGCAATTTTTATTTGTGTACAATAATCGATAACAGATTCAAAACAAACAGTTGCGCGGACACGAACAGACAAACAAACGGGACCGTTATATTGAATTAACTTTCGATTCACGTACGTCTGCGTGTCGGAACGTACCGTACTGTTACGTACAATCAAAACAGATTATCGAATTCCTAATCAACCTACTTTGTACTATTCAACATTTTACAAAACTGTTTTTTTATTTTTATTTTGAGAATGGATTTTATAGCTTTATAGTCATCGTTAAATACTTTGTCGCCTTTTGATCACAACCGGAATAGACATATAGTAATAACTATTTTTAACTAAAGTAAGTGTTAAAATGAAAAATCGCTAATCGGGCCGTTAAATAACGTCACGCTATTTCCTTTCCCAAGACACCCGGTGACCCATATTCACAATATCACAGAATGAAATCATTATGTTCATGATCCGTCAATGCTTGACCAATCGTTTTTATGATCCGACCCCGGTCTTTCACTGCGCGTCATATTATACTTTTATTGACGTACAACGACCCCCTGATGTTTTACTTTCACACGTTTTAAAATACAGAATTTGTCCAATCTTAACGAGCGGTCACCTCGTAAAACCTCGTTAGTTAAAAAAAGCCAAACAATCCCCGCATAATAATGTCGTAAAAATATAATATTTATGTGAAAAATCATCATGTGGCAGAATGGGACGATTGTCGTTGCCTCTTTTTATTGGCGGGTAACAATTTACGTTCTATATTTGAACTGTATTCTCTCACGTTATTCTTTGAGGTATATGTTAGCGGTATGCTAATTGACCTTAATACAGCTAATAGAATACTGACTTTAAAAAAACCTTATTTCATGATCATAATCCACACTAATTTGAACAGTCAACTTGGGTGGCCTGAGCCATATGGTACCTGTCTTTATTTTTTAAACTTTTAACTCACACTGGCCGCTAAGATTATTTTTAATTTGTCGTTTTAAAAAACAACATCTTTTCAAAAGTGCAGCACAATTCGAAAAAGCATTTGCGTCTTGGGAAAAAACCACTCAAGTTGAAACACTTAAACATTTTAAACACTAACGACTCACAGATTTTAATTGTAAAAAAATAAGTCCACTTACAAGCTCATTATGGTGAGATTCGCCTGAAACACTTAAGATAATGCATTATTCTAGTCGCAAGATGGCGTTGTTATTCGCGACTAGGTAGGAAGACGATCTGGTAATCGAAGAAGGTAACTCGAGGAGGACTAATCCAGACCATGTGGTGACCGAGCGGACTTCTAAATCATTACACCGATAAATAATTGCTCACAGCACTCGACCAGGCTACCAAATGTCGCAGTTAAACTCCTATATCGTGTTAACGTTAGCTACATATAAGTATACGATTGTTTTTAACTACGATTACTTGTTCAAAGTGATGTTGACTTTATTTTGTTTCTACAACGATTACATAAGTTCCTACAATTCCCTTAATTTATTAAATTTTATGATGTTTCAATCTACCGTTTTTTTTCTATTTGTGAATCGCGGGATCTCTTACTATCAGGTGTTCGTACGTCTAATCCTTACGTATTAAAAATAACAATAGCCGTTCATATTGCATTATATTAGAACTAGGATTACACAGAGATCGCATCTCCCTTGAAACGCACGATTTAACGCGAATTCGTTATACAAGTTGAATTATCTTGAGAATGAAAGCTTTGAACCTGTTACCTTATTAACATAGCACCGGCCATTGTGCGTAGTATTCATGGGTAAACATACACCGTTTTTTTGTTGCTATTGTTCGTGTAATACTTAGCATCTCTCCCCTAACCGATCCCTTTTCTTCTCATTGTTATGGGACAATAAGAGAGGACTGCCGAAATTGGTCCAGAGGTCGTATCTTACAGACAGGTCAACCCGACAATGCGAGTGAGCGTGTTTACTATAAGAAACCGATATTTACGCGCGTATCTCCTAGTTTCGAAGCTTATGACAATGGTTAATAGTGAACGAACAATGAAAACTTTTGTTCTATGGATAGTTTAGCTACCGTTGTCCGTTACTTGTTTCGGTATTATCTTGCTTATTGTTGAATAGATTTATGATGTAGTTTTATCTCCCGTTTTCTAATAATTTAAATTTAAACTATGGGAATCGCTTCTCTTCTACCAGTTTGATGTCGTTAACACAAAACTAATCTTACTAAAGATTTCTTTGATGGAAATCTAAACTAGCGTTGAGGGCTTCAATAAACTATTTTTGTATAGTTCTCTTGGTATTATATACCTTTTCTATTGTAGAAATACTTATATATTAGCAAAAAAAAATATGGTTATATGAATATCCATAGTTCAGCTGTACAAAAAGAGGCAAAACACTTAAAAAGAGATATTTTAAATCCTTAACGGTAAAGTAAAAGTGGTTTTTAAAAGGGCATGTGTTTATTGAGAGCTTTGAGTATTTTTAAAAACTAAGTTAAAGTAAACGTAAGAAATAAGTGTTACCACATTTTTTTTGTAAAAAGTTAAGTTACATCACACGTGTATCGATTATAAGATAAAGGCGGTACACGGTAGCTTAACTATCGACAGTTCAAGTGGATAAAGCGCTTTGATGTCCGCCGGCTGGGAACCGCTTTCATCTCGCCGACGCACGGGTGCTTTATTATCCAGCGATTAGGGCCGTTTCCACTGTGCAAACTTTTTGTTTGCGTTAATCTATTGATACGATTATTTAGTTAGTTTATTACGAATATGTGAAAAATGATTTAAGATATTTTTATTAATTCCCTTTGTTTCGACTACAGTCGAACATTGAAGGTTAGACAAAATGTATTCGCTCCGAAGCGAATCCATAGCGAACTTCAAAAATGTATGGAACTGACAATAAATTTTGTTATGTGATTGTTTAATACATTTTTGAAGTTCGCTATAGATTCGCTTCGGAGCGAATACATTTTGTCGAACCCCCCTGGATAAGGGAGAAAAATATCGTGGTCCCTTAGATTATCGAATGTTTGATTAATCGTAACTTGAGCAAACTTTCCTTCAGTCAAAATATACCTATTTACATTTTTCAAGGTTTTAAGACAACATCAAACTAATGAATCAAATTCTTGACCTAACACTGGTCTTACAGTAAAACTGAACCCTCTTAAAACACAGTAAAGTGTAAACAACAGTAGTGCGTTAATAAATACAGACTTTACAACATAACTCCTTGAATTACCATAGACAGCGCAGCGCTTCGTTTACAAAAGCAAACAACAAACAGCCTCTGTGTACAAGGAAGTCGACAGTCCGATCTATATTTATGAATTTAGATTATGTCTATGAATATTAATATAATGTCCAATGTGAGAAAGTTAAATAAACTCACATTTTCATGAGTTGCTTCGTCGTTAATTTGTTTTTGAGACGTATTTTTGTATGAAATATATAGTCATCTCTGTCATTATTATCGTTGACAAAATAGAGGTAACATTATGTTTTCAAATTGGAATTCTGGTCCCAGAAACCCACAGTTTAATGTGGTCTTATACAGTATAGATGAACGAAAACAAATTAAATTAATGGGATCTCTATTTCAATCTGTCAATTCCCATCATTCGTATTTAAAAAAAATTAATAGAGTCGTACGGCGACATGGTTCTATATTTATATGTGTGTTTTATGATTTCAATATATCAATTACACCTTTGTCACTCTACCTCGGGTTTCATTATCTAGTATGCGGACACGCGTACCAGTCCTTATTTGATTCGTTACAAAAAGTACAATGCGAAAAAACCCTAAGGATATTAAATTGGTTTTTTGCTTGTCCAGAACGTTCGATGTATTTTTATAACAGAAACTTCGCATTAAGGATTACGACGAAACCCTATGGAGAGAATAAATTAATATTAGTCTTTTTATTTATACATTAAACTTCAATAAATCTAGAAAAAGTTTTATATACGACGTAGACAAATTGTTTTTTTTTTAAATCTATGTTGCCAATATTTTGCGATGGAATTTCATTTAAAGAGACAATCTTTCATAATGACAATGCTCAATTTTCTTACGATGTAATTTTTTAGTCGGAAAAATATTTTTGAACAAATGTTTCGACAATGGAAACCCACAGTCAATACCAATTCATGATAAAAATCTCTTGTACTCTGTCTTACTGAGAATCATTTATGGTATAAAACACTTTAATTTCCTTTGTATTTTTAAGATAAAACATACAAAGGATGTTTTAAAAAAACATTTGCAGTCTTTTTAGCAGTTAATAAATGCTTTAAGTCTGCATTCGTGACAGTATATTTATCTCTGTTCGTGAAATTTCGACACTCTTAACTTATACTGTAATTTAAATTCGAACGAGAAATTTATTCGCATTGAAAAGGATCAACAAAAGAAATAAATTACGAAAGAAATCTTACTTCTTACTAATATCATAAATACGAATGTTTGTATGTATAGATAGAAATTCTTTAGAATGTATGTCCAAAATGGCTCGACGGAAAAACGCATAGGTCACTAATTTAGTTTTTTAACGCCTCGCAAACGGTGTCAAGGACTTGTGTATAATAAATTTATAAAGAAATGTAATATCTTGTTCTCTTTATAAAATTAAAAGTTTAAAAATTGTTAACCACCAGTACTTGATTTTAACCGAGTTAATTTTTGGACTTTCGTGTATTTTTAAATACCAACGCGACTAGCTCACCTTGTATTAATATGTAGCATATTAATGTCAACCTTTAAATGGCGACTAAAAGATTTTTTACATTCACGCTTTTAAAATAAGAGTAATAGTTAACACAAAAATCACACTGGCCAATAATAAAAAGTAAAAACAACATATTGCAAATCGATTCAAAAATCATTCCATCCTAAAAATTTTATCAAAAACTTACTTACGACTCTGTTCATAGGACCCCGTTGATATTTTAAATTAACCCAATACTACCTCGTGACGTTTGAGGAATTAACCGAAACTCAAACTAGCTGTTATTATGCCAATGTTTAGTGCAATAAATCCGGTAAATGTTATTGCCGGCAGTAGCGACTGGACGGTAACCAGTGCTCCGTTTCGACACGCGACAATGGCCGGCCGCAACACCTCCCTCACTTTCACAGTTACGTACAAGCAGTTTCTAAAGTTTCTATAATGGCCGCACTCCAATGAAAGTTTTCAACGCAAATCAGACACGTTCGTTATTTCGTGTTATTGAATTATATAGCAATTTTAGACTAACTGTTGTACGGCCTTTTTGCAGACGAAATGCATGCAATTTATATTCTAACTGTTCTTTATAATATCTATTGTTAAGTATTAATTTAAATTCGGTTTATACTAATATGTCTTCTTATTAGTTACATTGTAAAAAATATCTTTGAAAATATCTTGCCAACTTATATTGCCCTTGGATAAGAAACGTACGAGCTTTACTTTTTACATAACAAGTCAATAAACTATCCGTCAACAAGCAAACACGGTTCAACAAACCGTTACCAAATATCTGCCTAACAACAATCTCGCAAATATTGATTCTATATGTCAGATTTTTCCAAATCCAAAGCAACAATACACACATGACATTGCTTCACGAAACCAAAGCAAATATGTCAAGACGCTATCGTTCCTTATCTTTGAAAAACCTTTAAATTTTTCTGTCAAGTGCACGCGAAAGTACGAAGTGTGTATTTACTTTAAACACGCAATATTTGTATATCGAACTTACGTTCACACGACCAACTTAAATAGGTCAAGTTGATGTTATAAACCTTTTTATAAATAAACTAGCTGTCGACCGTGACTCCGTCCGGATGGAGATGAATTTTTTTAGTATTTTTCCCCGTGTAGTTATCGATCTGGCGATACACCATTACAGTTTTATTGTTGAATATTGGGACACGCTGTATAAAAAATAATAATAAATAGTATTCTATGTCCGTCTCCTGGCTCTAAGCAACCTCCTCACCAATTTCCAGGCATATCGGTAAAGTCGTTCTTGAGTTATAAATAGTGTAACTAACACGACTTTCTTTTATATATATGTAGATGTTTTGCAACTTCTTACGTCGGTATAACTGTTAGTCCAGACTTGGAAATATAATCATTCTAACTAAGTAGACGAATTTGTAAGCAATATTTCTAATATCCTATTGTATTTTTTTATAAATAAGCATTTAGAAATATTCTTATAAAGTTTTATAAACTCAGTTGCGTAATCCCCACATTCATAATAACTAAGGTACAAAATGTGTTCGAGTCAACCTAAGTCTTTGGATTTTAATGATATCTCAAAATGATCTTAGCTATGTTATTTTCAGACCAAATAAACCATCAATTTAAACTTTTTGGAAGATATTATCTAAATAATTGCGGAATATCGCATGAACAATAGCTAATCTAGATGTTGTTAAATTAGACGTTTGGTTTATGACCTAGGTTTCCTTACATCTCTTATCTATGCATATCATTCCTCTATATAAAAAGACAAAAATATACACATGTTTAACCTTGAGTTTTCATTGCCTGAACACTAGTGCAATAACATATTATTGTCAGTTCTATTCTCTTCAAACAATATGCTGTTGTATATATATGTACATGGTTTTCGACAATGAAAACACAAGCACAACTATCTCTGAGAGGGAAAGTTATAACTAACAATATCTTATTTGTTGTACAACAAGTAGTGAAAATAGGTTAATAAATCTCTTTTGTCCCGTGACTCAGTTGTCTATAATGGTACCAAATGCGACGCAATTTCCTGCGCAAGCGCACCATTGTTCGCTCATGCAAACGATACCCAAATGGACATGTTTATTTAATGTGTCAAGAATTCTTAATTATCTTTGATTGTGACTTCGAAAGTGTTTAAATATTAACTTAATTTATAACAACCAATTTATTTTGTCTAAAATTATTTTTGTAACCGTTTCAAAATATCAAAATAAACTTAATAACGGTACATCAAATCTATGAATAAACTTATTAAAACTTAAGCGCGGGTCTATGCGCGATAAACTTTATCAAGATAATATTTAACAAATGTTAAAAGGGATACAATGTTTCTGGTGCCATGTCACTTATTTGTTTAGGCTTCCACTAAAAACCAGTAGCTACCACTATACGTATATCTATATACGGAGCGGGCTTTTTGTTACTTTTTTCTTTTTTTATCGTCGGCCAGTTGCACTAGACTAGGGTTGCCATCTTTGTGATGTTACTTTTATGGTAATTTTATTTATAAAAAAACTCAACACAAGTTGACATGAAAGGTTTTATTTAATTAAGTAATATAGTATATAATATTACAATAGCTGTCGTCGGCGACTCCGTCCGCGCGGAATTATAAAAAAAACCTACTGAGTAGTCTATGTGTTCTACATCTATGCCAAAGTTTCCGAGGTACCTTCAAACATACAAATACCCATCCATCCATTAGTAAGATTATGAATTAAATATTTGTAGTGTGTACGTGTGTGAAGGCATATTTTAACATGTGTTGTGCCGTGACATCTAAACCCTAGTAAGTTTAGTAGAACATAAACAGTCCGTTGACTATGAATGGAGGCGTTGGCTTTGGTCTGGCCTCAGCACGCACCGTATCCGCGACCGACGTTTTGACATCGACTCGCCTTTCACTTGACCTGGATATTTGGGAACTGGTTCGTAATCACAATGCGAGTTTGCATTCCATACAGATAGATCTTATTCGCATTGTAATCGACGTTTCCTATCATAAATAATATTGAAGTAAACATAATACATAAATGAAGACAATTCCTCCTTCGTCATTTTTTGGCACACTTTAAGCGTGTAATAAATTTCAAAAGTTCCTCTTTCTTATGTTATAAATTGCATGTGGCACCATGATAAATACAAAAAAACTGTAAAGTTGATATGACATGTCAAGTCCGTGGCAGATTCTCGGTAAACAAATTGTAAAAGATATGACAGGTGTGCCACCGTTCACCCAATTATAGCAGCCCTGAAATATAAATAAAATAAAAAGCATCTCGCTAGGGCTCCGAGGCAACCTGTTTGGACGCCGCCTACGCCTCACAAATCAGCGCCAGTTTTTTCTTAACCCTGCCCCCTCTACCCCCAACCTCATACAATCATACTAAGCTCGTAGCGTGCCCGATCAGGTTTAGACGTGTTTCGGAATGACCCGGCAAATGGCACACGTCATACGAGTTCTACCATGATGAAATGCGTCACATTTGTCATTACTCATTACGGGATTACCAACATTTGGTTGAACAATTTAATTATAATTGGTTACAATAATTATTTATACAATGATTATGAAACCTTTCTAATTAAATTTGTCTACTACCAGGTCATAAATTACCAATAAGTTTCTATGTCAGTAGTATTATTAAAAAATATGTTGAAAAATGTTGACAACCCCTGTCTGCTAGTATTATGCAAGATCGACTTTCAAAAAAGCTTACACGTCGCAAATTCAATGTGAAACCGCTATTGCGTGGGTTCTGTCTACTGGTGCGTTTACATTCACATTTTTACTCACGTCTAGTTTTCCACTGATGTTGAATTGTTTTCTTACGTCACAATACGTCGCAGGATAGCTAACATTGGAAATTATTCTCTATTTTTAAGACCATAAGCTTTTTTTTTGGTATCGGGGGGAGGAATCTTCGTAAGATACCCTGCTTTATATAAGGGTTATGTGAGATTCTTACTCACTAAAACCCCCTCGATGGCCAACCTCAAGTGCGACTGCGAGGGTCCCGGGATCTCCAAAAGAACGCACCGGAACCCTCTGCACTGGGCTTCTGCACGACTCCAGGAAAATACTTCCTCGTGCCTTCTCAAGATTCGGCAACATTGGACAAGACCATAAGCTACGTTATGAAAATGTTTTTGTTCATTTAAGACTGCTGATCTGTTATAAGTGTTATTTGTAAAAAAAGCTTGGTATATGAATATGTTTTTTAAGATTATTTACTTCCAAAGCTTACATTTATGTTTTTCCTCATTTTATAATGTAACAGGCCGTTTCATTTTCGAATACACACTTTTAAAAATACAGATTTAACTTCCTAATAGCAACAGTTCGAAGCGTATTTTTAGTTCACTCATAACGATATTTTTTCATTTCTGTCGTGTCTCCTTCGTTATATTCGTTATATTATAAGCGGCTTATAACAAAGGGTAGTGACAAAACAACCCCCAAAATTACTTGTACATTCACGCCCTCGCTTCAAAAAGCGTGACGTCAAAAAAACCTCACGAGATACTTTATGTTTTTAGTTTTCTTTTCTTCCACTTAAGGATTCCACTCGCGTAATAAAGGACGAAAGACGGATGTATCTTGTTTTCATGCATAGCATTCGTTATGTTTTAGTATTTGAAATGTTGCCAACATACTAAAATCACTACAGTCAACATTGCAAGAATAATTTACAAGCATTTAAAAAAATAATTATTAAAAAAATGCGAAGATGACGTAATAATACGGACGGAAGATAGTAAAAATTCCATATAAAAGTCACACGCACGATCGCACAGACATATGGTGAGTGTGAACCGCAAATTGTATACCAAATTGTTCTGTACGCCGGTAAACAAGTGAATTGTACAAGAGGGCGTCGTTCGCCCGCAGATATTTAGGTCGACCAAAATAACCACGGCTCTCCTCTCGCGTTCAATAAAACTGGGCATTGGACCACTCGTTTGAAGCACCTTGTTTGCAACACAAATTACCACACTGAATGAATTGAAACTATTCTTGAATAACGAAACATATCCTTATATCCGTGTGTTATTTAAATGTTCAAAACATTTCTTCGGGGCTTACTTCTATCTAATAAAAATATCATGAATAATATAACAATAATTGAACTCTAGAATCACAAGTTTGTAGTTTATTTTGTGGATTTTATAACACAAATTTTGTCTTGTATTATTTTCTTTTCAGCCTAAAAGCGATAAAAGATTGATAATGGCCGCCGTAACGAGTGTAGTGGGCGTGTGTGAGTTGTTTGTACAAAATCATCGCTAGGCGCACGCGCGGATCCACCAAGGCCATTTTGTTTACGCACACCCGCATGTTTACTTCAGTCCGAAGCGTATAACCCGACTAAATCCAAGATGTCGTACATTCAATACGATACAGGCGATCAAATACGTTTACTAAATCAGTCGTATAATAGGTAACACGAAATGGCGGGAAACGCTTCATTGAACGTTTGGCGGCAAACTATTGCATAATCGAATGAAAGTATTTTCTCTAGTTTTCAGTAGCGTACATTATTTGTATTAGCAGAAGATAAAGGTATTTTTATCCGTAAATCCATCCATCAACAATAGATATTTGTAGGTTAGATTTCAAGCATGTTTTCACTTACATAACACATTTTAATTTTTATATATTCGTATTTTTCTTTGATTTGTCGCGATTTATGATACATTTTTTCGACAATCCACTTAGAACATAATATTATGTTGTTTTGTAGTTTGACAAAAATAGCTTGCCACTACACGTGGTTTGATTTGGCGGGAACCGAAATCGGCGTGGTCCAGTCGACCTTGGGCCTTGTGACGTCACTGACATAGTTCTGGCTGCAAGACACATCGGATTGGCCTTTTTAGTTTTTTCGCACTGGTTCAGATCGTTATTATCTGTGGGGACGCTTCACCAAACATTATCAAAAGACCGCGCGCTTTTTATTCAAGAAAAAACTTTGGCGCCTTTTTCTACTTTTGTAGCACAAATTTATTTATTGAAATTTAAATACGTTATAATAGACATTTACAAATATTGATTGCTATTAACTAATGAGAAAATAATTAATTTTTGATTGAATAAAAAAATATTAACTTTCTTAATGACTGCCATAAATGCCCAGAGTCTGTAAGTGATCATTACGGGACTTTCTTAGTGTAGATTTCATACTAAATACGAAAGACGACTTAACAACTTATACTTCTAACCTTGATTTTAAGCGATTGTAAATTATTACAGTCATATTGACTTGACGGATTATAATTAAAATTTAAATGTAAAATTAAAACAATCGAGTTAGTATATTAATAAAGCGGTTTGGCGCGAAACGCGTGGCCTTGAGCGTGTGTTGCCATGTCGTTGTAACCAATCGGGAGACGGCCGTCAGTCATTCTTATCTATATTTCTTAATTCTTAACTCGACCTGCGATCTTCTCTGTTAGTTTAATATGAATAAATTAGCATTTGAAATATAGATGACAATTTAGACCTAAAATTTTAATAATTAACAGAAAAAAAGAATCCTGTTACTACAGTTTTAGTAACCAACAAGCAACCCTCGCACCTGTGACCCAGAGTTGTAGGCAGAGATTAGGGATTTCCATTTGCCGTGGTCCCGACACACCTCACTCGGCTTATCTGTATTCATACATCTACACATACATACAAAAACATACTCCTCAGGTTTTTTGACTCATAATCTCCATGAATCAATAACGAAAGCTCACTGATAACAAATCTATATATAAATAAAACAACAACAATTGATTCGAGTTATCTAAATATAACTGTAATTTGTCCATGAACTTCATACCCAGTGTGTCCCCACCCTTTGCTCCCAATGGAACCAACCTCGCAGTATTACAGCCTTTAGCCATTACAACGCAGATTAAACAGTAGTAAAAACCTCGTAAAACTTTTATACTTATTAAGGTCATAGACTTTTTTCAAATTCAAAAAGGACTACAAAGAGCCCCGCTTGCGACGAATTTTAAATGGATTTCGGTACAAAATATGTTAGAGAGTAGGGTGGCCATTTTGTTATGTTTAGAAAGATATTTTATTTTATCATGAGGATAACGACTTCGCATTAAACAATTATTTGACATAATAATTTTTTTGTTTTTAATTTTTATACCTAAAATTAGTTCGATCAAAGAGGTGACAAAATAAATCTAATAGGTCTTACATAAAAGATAGTATTTAATAGTTTAAACTATGGCCTAAATGCAAATCATTAATCATTTACAGTCTATCATCACTGAAAGTAAAAATTAAATACAGTTGCCATGGTCACCCTAACATTTGAGGATACTTTTTATGTTGCTATTCTTTTGGAAAGAATCGTAAAACTGTCGGGACAAATCGTGTTACTGCGCACCCCACAACTGTCTCAACGTACCTTCCGTACAACGAATAGCTTACCACGCCTGCTTTTGACTTTTACGACATCTTTAATGACCTCAAAACAACGCACCCTTTAAATAAGAGTTATAATTATCATTGTACTTATCATGTTCTCTGTCTCTTTCCAGATTTCCTCAAGCCTCGAAAGAGGACGGCGAGCAATGGCAAGAAGTCCCCCTCAGTGCACAAACATGAGTGCGGGCACGGAGCACACATACGCCCTCCCAAGGTCGCCCGGCTCAACCAAACGCATTTCAAGCGCTCGAGCTAGACCCGTCCGGTACAACAGTCCGGATGTGTCCGGACACTAACCGGACGCCTAGGCAACTGCAATCCACGTGCAATGCTAGACCCCGTGTAAGACTAACTGAAGCCGGGTTCGCGAGATGCAGTGTGCATTATTTTATATCTCTTTATTTATTCTACGCCGGACACTAACATGTCCGGCGACATATTTAAGTAATTTGTAAGATAACTTCAACCATTATACTTTAGGATACTTGTATAATATTTCTCTATAGTTACTGTCACTCGTTACAACACAAAATTTGCTCAACGGACCATTAATATCTCTAAACTTGTATCCGTTAATGTGAACTCACATTGTTAATACACGTAAGAACATCCTGTCATCTCTCTTATTCTCTATGGAAAAACAGAGATAACAATATGTTTTAATACAACTCAGTGGAATTTCACTAAAGGCAATCATTCTAACAATATCACAGATGCAATATGGAAGTGTGACGCATAGGTTTAAGTTTATTATGATCTCTTTGACATATTAATTAAGTTATAATAGATTAAGTAATAAGTTAATAAGGCTATAGAAGTCGGAGTATATATTAAGGTTTGGATTTAGTTCAGGTGATTGTATGCGAGTAATGTAACCTAACGTTTCGCTTTGAAAATGTTCAAACGTTGGCGGGAATTAGATTTCAGTCGAAATGCGTTCGAACATTTTCGACGAGCGTTTGGTGCGCGCTTTTTGTGTCCCCCTATTGCGCAGGCGCATGGGGGGACATAAAGAACAACGGAAACGATTGAAGAAGGCAATAGAGTAATAAGATACAAATACTCAATTTTATTTTGCCAATACTATTAAATAAGTTAAAAACAAATTTTATTTAAACTATAATTTTTTGTGTTTGGAACAAGTAATGTATGGAGCCTGTCTCTAATTAATATATTCGTTTTATTGTTGGATATTAATGGAGTATATTCTATAGAGGATTTGTTTTTTTTGTTCTTACAAATATCTTAAACGTTTTACCAGGATAGTTTTACGAATGGCGTTTGCATATTCCCGGCACTGGACGGTGTCAGTGTGGACGCGGCTCTGTTTTAGTACAAATTATTTCATTTCAGTTTAGTTAGGAGAGCCGCGTCCTACGTTATAAAAGACAATTCATTTTCATCATATCATTCGAATTCATTCGGTTTAGTCTTAAAAGTGTTTAGAGCGAGTAAATTGTCGCAGTTCAACCAAAGTTAAGAGTTAACTTGACAAGGCCTCGGCCGTAATGAAATGTTTTAATGAATTTCTTATTTTGACGATAAAAAAAATTTAAAATATTTATACAACGCCTGTTATAGACATTTTTAACTTTGTAATCGTTCTAATTGATTAAGTTTGTTTGTAAGAAATTTTTGAAGTTGTGAAATTTATAAAACGTGTTTATGTCGCCTCGGAGACAGATGTCGCTATTGTTTACAGGGAACATGGAAAATATATTTATATTAAAAATAATATACGAATGTTACACTATTTAACTAACATACAATATTTAAAAATGTTATTAAATAATCGTCTAAAACCTTCATAATCGTTTTAGACGAAGATTTATTTATACAACAATTGGACCTTTATTTTCGAGGCGACACTTATAGATTGTTTTGAAAAATGTCTGAGCAAATACGCTGCTTTCAATTGTAGTCCGATTTTCATCACAATATTGATTATAAGTTTTCAACGGGGTTGCTATGTTCGATCGTGTTTATATATTTTATTAAAAACAAAGAATAATGTCATATAAGTGTATTGTTTTTAAGTTAGATTAATAATTGGGTATGGCAACACTCGATGTTCGGGGGCTCACTGATTACGTCACGATCTTAATTTATTTCTGTACAACACCTGTGATGTATTAGATATGATCTCAGATGATAATTTAACTGTATGCAAATGTCAATATTTAAATATGCTACTAATAAGTAGCGAGAAACTGTATCCCTGTTGTGGAAGCAATGAGAAACAATTTAATACATCAAATTATTTAATAATATAGAGTAATGAGCGTATAGATGGCGCTGGCGGCACTGTAAATATGGCAACACCAGTGTATTTATTGCTAGAAATTGTGCACTTTTGTAAGGGGATACAACAAAAAATATATATATAAGCTCCAGAGGCAAAGCTGCGGACTATGGCCACTTTAATATCTGGTCACAATTAATATTAATTAATTAATTTTATAAATTACATGACATTATTATGTAACTACAAAATAGATAAAATTATTATGTTGGTTAAAAAAAAACAATTTTGTATTCCAATTACTATACGCGAAATTTTTTGTTGCATATAATTTCTTTTTTAATTAAAAACATAATGTCGTTGCCAAATAACTGTAACTAATAATTAATATATTAATTTTTAATTGATTTATCATTTAAAATTTTAAATGGTAAATTAATTAACATTTTGCTGTAATACATTTTGATTTACCGTTATAATGATTTTAAAGTATCATAATAATATAAATATAACAAAAAATAAAAGGTATTAAAAATGATATTCAGTGGTCCATAGTCTATACGCTGATATAAATGTAGTGCTAAATAACAGTCCGTTTCCACTGTCTAAAGATTCTTACATTGTCTACCTTATTCTCTTTTAAAACTAAGATGTTAACTATGTCTTTGTGTTAATGTTTGTCAGTGGAAACAGACGGTAAAGCCCGGCAGTGTTCGCGTGGCAGCAGCCTTTGGCCGCAAACATTCACACTTCTGTATATACTTCGGCCAATGTTCTAATATACGTTTTATTATGTATCGAGTCTTATTGTGTATTTATAATTTGTATAATGTATAAAAAGTTTACTAGTTAAAAAAAGCTTACTTCATACTATTCATGTGTTTTATTTTATTTTTTATCCCTGCAAATAATACAAAGAAGGTTTTTGTTGTAATACTGACTTAGAATCGGAATTAAATCTTACTTCTTACTAATATAAATGCGAATGTTTAGATGGATCGATGGATGTTTGTTAGAAGGTATCTCCAGAACGGCTGTATGGACTTCGCTGATATTTGGCATAGATGTAGAACATAGTCTGGAAGAACACATATGTTTATTAGGTTCACTTAACGGAGTCGCGTGCGACAGCTAGTAGAAGATTAAAATTGTAAAATAAAACAATATTTGGATGCTCGTATGAAAATGTTTACTGATATCACAATCAAATCTACACATCTACCCGTTTACCCATCATATAGTCGCATACACGTCCAATATTGATGATACATGCAAAATACAATACCCAATAAATGTAGTACACAGAAGCACCGCACCGCAGCGGTGGCGCTAGTATCTAAAATTCGAATACATATAGATTTGTTACACAAAGAAAATGAAAATATTAAATTTCACAATTAAAAGCAAAGTCTGGCGTGCTACAGAATTTTCATTTTATTCTAATTAGCTAGTGTTCGACAACAATACGACTACGTGTCCACATTTAAATTTCACATGAAAAATTGAAAAAAAAAATATTTCTCAATATAAAAATTCGCATCTAATCAGTACAACGCTAGTTTGAAAAGTGACAAAAGTTATTTGCATAATAATTATAAACCACAGCAATGAGTAATAATACAATTTTACGTAGATAATTTTATAGAAGAAAAATTAAAAAAAAAACTGCACATACAATTGCAATTTAAGAAGTTATTGTCTCAAAAACGATTTAAAACCACCACAATATAATAAAACTACTAAACAGTTAAACTTTATATGAGATATAGCCGCCATTGCTCAAACCGAACTTGAGACATACATATATAATTATTTATTTATATAAATTTACAATGATAAGAATACATATTACACTTAGGCACATCGATTGTTTATAAAATTACGAATTAATTCGAAAACGTGATCCTGTCACCGTCAGCTATACTACCACGAATCTAACACCCATAAGTGATTACAAAATTACATGAACGTGAGGTTATTCGTTTAATTATTTTTTTTTAAATGACATTTAATTATAATCTATAGAATTATAAACCGAACGATGCAAAACGACCGAATCAGAAACATCAAGAATTATCTAATTCAACATTTATTTAAATTTGAAACATTTAAAAACGACACCAATGCAACATCTTTCACTTATATAATACACATAAGGAAAGAGTTCGAAAGCTTATCGGAGTGGGAAATGTTTTCATAAATTTGTACTTTAAAGTTTCCCATCTCAATCAGTGCTTCCTATTAGCAGTACAGATAACTTTATATTTGTGTTTATATGATATATATTATTATTACTTGCTAATTTGGTCATAAACCTACATTGCACGACTAATCTAGCATAAATATGTCAGTAATATGTACGTAATGTGTAAACACCGCGTCTCTAGTACACAATACAAGGATCATGTTGGACGCTACGAGGATATTCGATATCTTACATTATAATATATAGAAAACAGCAAATCTCGATTAATCTGGACATTGAAATCACATAGAATTATATAATGTTAACCTAGTTACAAATGTCGGGCTGTGGACGACGATTTAACATTTGACAAAATTTTTCTTTAAAATAAAATAAAAATGCTTATACGAAACATAACAATCTTAAATTTTTAACTTCGGAAAAGTATACAATGCACAATAAGATACACAAAGTTATCAATAGCAATTCAAAAGTGACTAAAACTAAAATTCCACATGACAAAAACAAACTTTACAAAGTTAAGGTACTTTACGAATAACCTTCAAATGCGTCTCACGAATTTCGTCTAAATCTCATAACTCAAAGTATGTTCGTGTCACTCGCCGTCCACTGGGGATTAAACATCGACAAACATCTAATCTTATGCAATATAACTACACCCATAGCTTGTATAAATCATTTGACATGTATTTCAATTAAAAGCAACGGCTACATTTTAATAATTCATTTAAATGTTGCCACTTTAGACACAAATGTGGATTAAGTTTGTTTTGTGTGATGGCAACATTTAATTCAATCAATACAACGACTACTGCCCTATACAATCTATAAGCTCTATAGGTAAATATAAAATATTTCAGACATTTATATAATATTAAAAACTGACTTCATAAATTTGGTGTTTAAATCTGAATGGTAGTTTAAAAATTCAAAATAAATATAATTATTCAATAACAGTCCAGTTGTCCGAGAGTACGATATATGGACGGCAAAATTATCTTGGTGAAAACAGCCCTTTTTGTTATAGCTTTAATATTGTACCACTTATAAGAAAATTTATAGTTCTATTTAAAAATATACAGCAATAAATATTAAGAACATCTCACCCGTAGGGTAGTTGAAAATGTTCCAAGACAATTTATTAAGACGATTGTAGAAAAGAGAAGAAAATAGACAGAGACAGCATAAAAAAGCACAAGATTAGTAAGAACTGCACAACTGGACCGCGCAGTAATCTAAGACATTATCAACTACCGACAAAATCACATTTAATATTAGTAGACAGTGTAAAAATAATATTTATAAACATTGGCCTATAAGTTAATTAGAATTCATTGTACTCCAACTAGTTGAGAAAGCTTATTCATATTATCACACATACCTATCAGGTAGATAACGTCGAGTGTTACAAAAGTTTACACTAAACAGTAGAGCCTAAATTTAACAGCCGATAATGACACGTTACAAATGTACGACATCAGACTTGTAGAGTAAATCCTATGATATTTCGAGTACGGAGTGACAAATTGTTCCCACTTTAGTTACACAAATTTGCCTTCAACATTTCCACAGGCGCCGTTATTTCTTTTGCTTATGTCCCTTTTTGAATTTCACTGTCACTGTTCACTATATAATTCAAAAATTCTAAGTAACCGTGGTGCGCACATTTAAACGTTACAATTTACATATTATTCATATCTATATACCCCCACATATAAAGTTCTAGATAAAATACACTTTAGTGCACAACTACTACACAGGTGGTCGTTACAAAAGCTGATTTCTAAGCACATTTAGGATAAGGTAAGATAAAGTAATCAGTCAATATTTAAAATGTGTTTTACAATTCATAGGAGATGATTAGAACGATATTGTGCGTGAATTTTAGGTTTCAGCAATTATAAAATATATTGATTTCACAAAATTGTATGTCTAATTAGTTGTTTATGAATGAAAGAAAACAAATACTTAATGTCAACCGACATTCAAGCGTATCTAATATTATATATATACACCATTATTATACATTAATAATAAAACTTTTCAAATGTATTTATATGAAAGTGGTTGATTACATTCAATCATTGTGCGACCACGCATTTTAATCTTTGCTTGAACATTTAATCAAGAAATGATGTTTAGTGTATTATTTTAATTTCACATTTATTTTAAATTTTTCGTTGCTCTAATACCATTTGGGCATAATTTCAAGCGCCTGCAGAAAATAAATAGCAACTATTTGCTTATCGACAACTATACTATTTTTAGATAATATCTAGTGTTTTTGAGATTACTGTAGATTTAAATCCAAAATAAAATGGAATCAAATATATTTGTAGGCAACTATATTTACATATGCAATTAATAATTACAGGAACCGAATCATTCATTATAAAAAACCTAAAAGTAACCAACATGGAACAAATTTTAATTAATAAATCCCATGGTATTAGAACAACGTACTAAAGGACTACATAGAACCTAACGTATATAGAAACTATGGCCTACAAGAGGTGAACAAAATTAACTACTGATAAGCAAATAATAAGAATCATTATTGTCTGACACTGGGTTATTGTCGAGACAGCAGCTCCGGCGACGAGCGCCAATCTATTGACTATTCATGTTTACTTCGAGACACGGACTTACTGACATACTGACTGACAGTTTAACCTTTAAATATATACTGCATTTAAAATACATTATCCTTACTTAACTTGCTACTTGGAGCTACTTACTGTGAAAGTGGCAGTTACTCCATATAAAAATCTATTAATTTTTGATACGACAGTAAAAACCAACGGTAAAAGTTTTGTATTGTGACAAAGCCATAAAATATGACAAAAAGATAATTAAATAGTTGTATGTAAATTAAAAAGGTAAACTTACAATGACTCCTATGGAACACAAATTTTACAAGATAAAACTTTTTACATTAATAGGATTATAAAAGTACAATAGACAACCAAAATCTACAATTTTTCTACTTGTTGTTACTTTCAAATTTACACAGAAATGAATATTTATGACGTTAATTAAAAATAAAAATAAAGGGTAAATCGCAAACTTTTTCCAGTATATTTATGATGACGGTATAAAATACCAAAAGCCATTTAATATGTCAGTAAGTCCGTTCACTTTCACAAACACAGAGCAAACTACAGTAAAGCGCGGCAATGCGGGACAAAAAGGGTAGGTCAAAAATAAAAGTAAAATAAAAAAAGGGATATTTGGATGTTTATTTACAACGCTTTCGTTAAAACTACTCGATTATTGAAGAATAAAACTTAACGTCAGTCCTCACATCCCCTGATCACCCACAATTTACAAATAGTGTTAAATATTTTCCGTCTCTAACACAAGCCCTAAAATACCCCACTGTTATATTAAAACGTTCAACATACATCTTTATCGTTAGTGAATTATAAAATAAACACCTCCGTTATACAATTATCTCAAATATAATCACAGAGGAAATTAATGACTTAATTGAAACAAAAAAAAATATATCGATAAATGAAAATGATACATCACTATAATGGAGCATTAGTTTGTACATTCAAATAACAACTATACGTTTTGACTTTCTACTTGTAAATACACATACTGTCGTCTCTATTTTATCAAAGAGAATGAGAGAGAAGACAATACATGTCAATGGAAGTTTCACAACAGTCAAAACCCACAGTCACATAAATATAATATAACGGCGACAAACTTACTTATTGTCGGTGCAACTTAATAGGGATGCTTCAAGTATCGATATTAAGCATAGATTTACAATAATATCGATATCGATATAATAATATTCATAATTTCATTATAATCCAATCAAGATATTTAAAATTTTATTAATATTTTTGATCAAATAATTTTACTACAATTTATCTAATTGTGCAAATGATTGATGAGACATATTGCTATCTCTGTTCCTTCAAAGAGAAAGAAAGGGATGATAATATGTTCTAAAGTGTTTCGAAAGTAATATTCATGCCTAATCAAAATCCTCGAGGAAAAAATGTTGTACATCAAGATAAACATTATTGCATCAAACCCAAAACATTAATAAGCGTTATCAATGAGTCAAAAAAAAGTCGCACCGATACTAAAATCGCCAATAGAAAATAAAAAGCGGAAAAATAAAATATTTTACAATATTTATTTGAAAATGAAAACGTACTAATTTAAGTCGATTATCAATGAGATATAATAATCCTAAATGGCATTTTCAAGGTCATTTCATATTCACTAAGAGCTGTGTTTGGAATAAGTGAGAGAAATCAGCACTAAGGGATTGTTTAAATGAAAGATTAAATGTTAAGTAAGGCAGCAGACAAAAGGTTTGTATTTTTCAATGTAACGGATAAAGTCAAAAACTATTGGACCGAAATCGAAAATTGTAACATAGACTTTATTTATTCCTAGATTTTATCTACGTGCAAAACCTAGATAATTAAGAAATTGGAAGGTGTTTATTTTATCCTCTAGAAAAGGATTGTTCGAACCTGTTCAAAATGAAATCAGTCCCAATATTTCATTATTATATCTCGTAGACAACCGACTCAAACGTGGGATCTCCAAACTTTTTTTTTGTATTAAAGAAAATTGAACATGTAAGAAACGTATACGTGTACGTGTACGTATACGTAACGTGTATACGAATACAAAAGAGATACTTTCTTTGAGTAATATTTTGTTTATGAAATCTAGTAGAAATAAGTAACATAATCATAAAATAGTCGATTTACAAACAAAATTAGTCATAGTAAAGTTAAAAAAAATACGGAGATCCCTCGAAGGCGTACGTTTTCATAAATACCGCGTAAATTAGAGATCAATTGAAATCCAATTTATGATTTCCTTTGAAATTATCAGATGTGTTTGTTTATATACTTAAATATAAAAAAAATAATATTACATTATTTAAAAAATAACCATCAATTTATATAACAGGATGAATATTTAATGATTTTAATAAAACAAAAATTATGAGCGTCAAAAAAATTCCTTGCATTACGTATTGAAAACACATCTCGTAATTTCAAATTATTTCAAATAGTATACAGAAAAAAAAAGAAAATAATATTGATCAAAAGACAGCAAATGTAATAAAAAAATCATATTAAATATATGCAAGTGACGTTTGCTAAATAACACAATGCTAAAAGAAAAAAAACATCAGTAATTGAATTACAACCATTACAACTAAGGAACTTAAAAAATAAAATTTTTATTGTCAGGCAGCAATGCTATATGTACTAAATTTAAAAATTAAATTAGTCTTGTCATTAAAAAAAAACGTTTGGTAGGAATTAATGTTACATAATGTAATAAAATCAAATAACTATATTTGTTTTAGCGATTATATTAATAAGGCCAATTATTAAATTAAATATACGTACTATTATAATTAATAAGCAATAGTGTACCTCCATACAATATGGACACTTGAAAATCAAATGAAAACCCCGAAAAGGGCAAAAACACTTATCCTATTAAATTATGTACAAAATGATTGGTAAGGGTCGCTTAAATAAAAAAAATTCACAGCAGTACTAAAAAGTACAAACTATTAAAAAAACTCTCAATATCGTAGTTTAGCACTTAAATGAAAAAAAAATCTTAAAGTACACCATCAGCATAGGAAATATTCTTAAAAGTGTTGCCAAGCTATCAGGGGATACACCAAGTTACTGGCAATACATAAAAACCCGCAACACTAAACTTCACTTCGAAATTACACAACTATCAACTACAAAATTAATTATACATTGCAATTAATTAAAAAAAATCGATTAATCGTTCGTTATTGTAATATTTTTGCGCTAACACGAGTACACATGCATTTTATAATCGATAATTATCTATGACTGTGCTAAAAACTTTATATTATATATTTTTTTTTACCATTTCAATAAAACTTGTCTACGTCTACACGAGTACTCCAACACCCTACACACATAATTATACCTATATATTAATAAAATCCCCCATTAATTATATAATATAGTAATTAAAACACAGCATTGTTTGTATTAGACATTAAACGCTACGTAATCCGGAACGCAATTCAAAGAAATGAACACGTCCGAAAAATTTTGCGTTTTCAACAAATTAAAATCTAAAAAAAAAAATCATTAAAATTAAAAACCATAATTGACATACAATTAGGTGGAACTTAAAACATCTAGGAAGTTGCGCGTGCGCAATCCAAACCATTTGGTACAAACGACTACACTACAATAAAACATTAGTAAATGCAATCCACTCGCTCCTCCGATAGAATTACAATTGAAAAATTAAAAATATACACAATATAGATCCATATACATAATGATTCCTCACTAACATCTATATTAAAAACAAACGGAACAAAATCTAACTACGGCAATAAGAGAATAAGTACCTTTTGGTACTATATTTGTACAAGATTAAGTGTACGTGCGATATCGGTGCATAGAACCTTCCTAATAACGACACACTAGTCATAGTTTTGAATTAAAAATTGCAGTGTAATAGGAATCGATCTCGTCACTCCCAATCACTCGACCGGCCTTATTCACCAAGAAGTACGGAGAATATCCAACCATACTCTACCGCCTTGTTGATTTATAAGGGCGGCGAATCGATTTACATCGTATTCACACCGCTTACGACAATACACTGTTTTAACTTATATAAACTGAACAAATACACGAGTCATTTGCAAAACAACCGTTGTACGATTACCAGTCTTTCACATGACAGTTCTGTTATCGATGACGTCACTCCCTTCACAAGTTGCCAGCCGGGATACACGCCACTGCGGTACACGTTAGGTATGAGAAGATTAACGGCCGTTGCCTTGGTGATGGTGGCGGTGTGGGGGGCGTGGCACGCTCGGGGGGCGGGAGGGGCGTGGCACTCTCAGTCGTACCAGAGGTGCTGCTGGTGCGGGGCGTGCGTGGCGTGCGCGGGGTGTGCCGGATGCGCGGGGTGCGGGGCGTGCGGCGCGTGGGGCGGCACCAGGTACGTGGGCGAGTAGGGCTGCAGATAGCCCGGCAGCCGCGCCCCGCTGCCGTGGTGCGCCGGCGGAGGACCGGTCACGCCCCCGCTGGAAATATGTACAATTTACATTATTACAAATGTATTTTAAGATGGTAAAAGAGCTTATTAGTGAAAGAATAAATCGTTTACTTACCAATACTTTTAATTAATTGCCGAAGTTTTGAATTAACAAGGAACAAATCAAAATCAAATATAAATTTTGAATAAAGTAAAAATTAATACTAAAATGTGGTTCATGACAATAATTAAGGTGTGATGGTAACAACTCACGTGTGGTAGTGATATGTGGGCACGTAGAGGGGCGGGGGCGGCAAGTAGCCCGGCGACACACCTCCGCCCGGTCCGCCCGGCGACAGCACGCCCCCACTGCCCGTCCTGTTACATACAATCAAACATACAATCATTATCATGTCTTTATACAAACGAAAAACCAAAATGTTAATTTATTTAAAATATATTTTTACTAAGTTTCTCTCACGATTTATTTGTTCTCTCAAGATTTAATATAGACAGTTTTATATTCTACAAAAGATGAATGATTATCAGAATCGCGTAAATATAAGTTCGACTCTTGAAACTTGTAGAAATTTACGTACTTGTAATGCGCATGTGGATGGTGATGCCAGGCGTGGGCTGCGGCGTGCTTGTGCGCGGCGGGCGGGCCCACGCCCACGCTGCCCACTCCCACAGCGCCCACGCCCACGCCCACTGCGTGCGCGTTCACCGCGCTCACCGCACTGATGGCGCCGCTAGTTGCCGGCAGATAGTCACGACATCCTCCAGTCTGTAGACAATATTAACATTGTGAAAAACATTCAGAATTTGTTTTTTTAAATTACTATAGAATATTTAATTAGCCAACTTTACGTTAAATAACTATTAATTATGTGTAAAATACTAACGCTATCCCGCTTTGCATGATGCGGCGGCAGGTACTGATTGCACTGGTAATCATTCGTCTGGCGGATCGTCGCGCCGCTCTGCAATGAACGAAAAAAAACAAAATAAATATAGTATCACACACAGTAATGTATTTCTGTTCCATTTCATGTTGAGACATTCAGCCATTCTGTAGTTAAAACTAAGAAATATCCATACATCCATTGCTAATATTATATACGCAACAAAATAAGTTTTTTTACATTGGTCAAGGTTCTCCACCAAAAACTACGGAAGACTCAAAAAGGATGTTTAATAAAGTAACAAATAAGTCAAAAGAGATCTTAAACTAACGGATATGTAGTGTGTTGGTTGGTGCTCCGGCAGCAGCTCCTGCTTGGCCTGCGCCTCCTGCTGCGCCAGCGCCAGAAGACGCTTCTTCTGGCTCTGAGGCGTGGGCTGCGCAGACTGAGCAGACTGCGCCGGCTGCGCCGACTGCGCGGCGGTCGACTGCTGGCTACGTGCGCTCGTCTGCTGCTGTTGTTGTTGTTGTAATTGTTGCTGGAATTATAAATGTTGTTGTTGTAACGCAAATTAAATAAACAAGCAATTTTATGTATACAGTGTATTCTTTGAATTAAAAGTAGTATAGTTCTTTGAAATATTTTGGCGGTCCAAGGTTATCGTAGCTCTGTACCCCACTATATCTAAAATTGCGTTGTGCGCGACACGCGCGAAGTCAAGAGCCGCCAAGATATTTAAAAATTACTATACTTGTCTTAAATTAATATCGATTTAGTATAAGAGTTGATAACGACGATCACATGCAAGACTTCTATAATGTACGTCCAATAAAAATGCAGTAATTAATCTTTGTTATCACGTGTTTGTGTCACCAGGGTTGTTGGTTGTTGTTATGTACCTGGTTGTGATGATGGCAGCTGTTGGTCTGATGCTGCTGGTGCTGGTGCTGGTGGGGCTCGTGCTTGACGTGCCTGTCGTCGCGCGGTGTGCGGGCGCTGCAGATGACGCCGCCACTGCTCGCTGTCGTTGTGTTGTTGTGCGCTGACGATGCACTTGTTGCTGCACACTCGCCACTTCCTACAATACAGGATACATGTAGTTTAGTCATTTTAACTACATCGAACTTGTACTATCATTGATCGTGTTAGTTATTTTTGTTAATCCTTATATGAACAAGTGAAAACTACTATAATAACCTAATGGCTTACAGTTTTTGTTCCTTTTTAGGGTTCCGTACCTCTAAAGGAAAAAAAAATGGAACACTTTTAGGATCACTTTGTTGACCGTCTGTCTGACAAGACCCTTTTTATGTTACTTGGTGATAAAAGAGCAGCCACCTAGATGCGCAGAAATAGCGGAGCGACCTCTGCTCATAGACATTGTAAATGCGTTGCCTAACTTCAATCGACGGAGTTTTCTACGTAGTTGAATTTGGTGTTCTACCTCTGTTGTTGTGCGAATGTTGTTGTTGCTGCGTGTTGTGTGCAGGACGCGGACGACGCGAGGCCTCCTCATCCTCGGAGTCGGAGATGGTGATGACGGAGACAGCAGGTGATGGAGTGTCGCGGATGGTGATGGTGTGAGCTCCGCAGCCTGCCGCCGGCGCGCCGCCCTCCCACGTGCCCGCCACACCTCCATTTTGTACGCTGTACCAAATACGTCAATACTTGAATTATGGATTCATTGGGATATTGTAATGGTCAAATTTCATTGCCATATCAAAATTTTCGACATTAATCTAAAAATACAAAGTTCTTGCAACTATTATTGCAACACCATAAGGGTTGTAAAAAGCAAAAGCAATAACAAGACAATAACACTTCTTCATTGGCCGTATCCTTCACTCCTGTTAAGTATATAAATCTTAAAACCATATTGTACAAACAAAAATAGACTTTCAAGGAACTATGCTGATAAACTTTAGCTAAAAATATAACTGTATATTTTCTATGTCTCTAGTCAAACAAGGATATCTGACCTGGTGCCTTTCGCGATTTGTTCTAACAGAAAATATATAAAAACCAACAAAAAATATTTTGTGACAGGTTTTTGACATTGACATGAGGGCGCTAGTGAGGTGACATAATTAAGTTTGACTTGACACCATGACAGAATGTATTTAAGTGTGTCAGAATGCACAATATACATACGTGTGGTCGTGGTGATGCCTGTGTCGCGAGGGTGGTGTCCCCTCCTTCACCCTCTTCTTCACCGGCGACAGTTGAGTCGGCTCCTTCTTACCGCCACTGTTTGCCATACTGGAAACAATTATGCAAACAACTTTATAACATGCTAACTGTCGCCCGCGACTCCGTCCGCACGGAGTAAAAACAAACGTAATTAGTAGCCTATGTGTTCATGGATTAATGGATGGATGTTTGTTTGAGATACCTTAAAACAAACATTCATCCATTCATCCATCTGAACATACATACCACTTCTATAATATTAGTAAGGTGGCTATTTATTACCAGATTTAAACAGATATCTATGACTTTTCTCAATTAGTAAGTAGGCGGTGTAGATCTTAGTATTCTACTTTTTAGCGGACATATTAAAATTCGCGCCTAACGCAAATCGTTCTTTAAATATTGGAACTTGGATGAGCGAGAAAAATATCACGATTCCTTTAACTGCCGTTATTCCTGGGTTGACTATACTTATATAGACCAGCATTTAGATTGACTAAAATATACTCCTTGAACGAAAACAACGACTTAACAAATAAGCATTTAAAGATAAATAAAGTAATTCTTTATTAAGCTTAAAGGCAACATACAATTACTATGTTTAACAGTTCACGAGTCATTATTTCTTAGTTTATAAATTATATAGTATATAATCCACGTTAACCGAAATAAAAACTACGAAGTATTAACATAAATAGAATTTAAAGGCATCATAAAGTAACATATTAACCAAAACGTGCATAAACGAAACGAGAGAGTTTGTGCATACGAGGCGATAGTTGATTGCTAAATAAAATAAATCCAGCGATAAAATTATATTAGAAACGTAAATATAAATAAAATTTTAATATAATAGAGTACATAATATGAGCTATATATTAATAATAACAATAATAATGAACTATATTTGCACCTGTATTGATGCGTTTGGTGGTGCGGCTGGTAATGGGGCACGGCGCTCGCCTGCTGCTTTGTTGATCTGTCGACAAGCGCGCAATCAAAACTACGCTCTAACTATACTGACATAAGTGCTATTTCACATTGATAAGCACTTCCGAACCTATACAATATACCTAAGGAATATTATGTAAAAAAAAATATTCCCGTACACTTTTGGACGCTCGAAACAATTTGGAACTTTACTAAGTATATCCGCAAATATTAATATCAGCCGTATACATAAATATAAATGGATATGATATAAATAATTACGTTATTTTCCTTTAAATATATTCAATATAATTGATTTATTGTACTATTGCGAAATATAACCTACTCCGAAAATTCGTCGATCCCTATAAATATTAAATCAGCACTATGGAACAATCTACAAGACCTAAGATATAGACAATTTTGTAAAAAAATATTCATTAGCTCACCTTTTAGGAGGGTGATGATGCTGCGGGTGATGAGGATGGAAGTCCCACACGTCGGCGTCCGGCAGCGGCGCTGGCTCCACGATCAGCGGAGCACGCCACTCGCCCACATCGCCCACGCCCACGCCGCCAACGCCCACTCCTACGCCACCAACGCCCACGCCCACACCATGTTGATGGTGGGCGGCGGCCGCGGCGGCTGCAGCTGCTGCTAGTTGCTGCACCTGATGATGTGTCATAGAATAAATAAACTCTTGGACCTGATAATGTGCCATCGCAACGATTCCTTTCAATGATATTACAACACTGATTTTAATTATAATGTAAAAGTTAATGCACTTTATAATTGTTTGCTTACTAAGCAAATATCAAGTTACACAAAATTCTATTGAAATCATTACTTCATTTTGTAATTTAATACGAGGTCAAGTTACCGACATGTATATGCTTCACTATAACTTAGAAATGCTTAATGTGCAAATACAACTAATAATTATTAATTCTTACGGTGAAGGAAAACATCATGATGCACTGCACATATCTGAGAAGAAATTTAAAAATATGTGTGAAGTCAACCAACCCGCACTGGGCCAGCGTGGTTGACTATGGCCTAATCACCCTTAATTTAGGGTAGGCTCCGAGCCCCTCGGTGTGGACGTATATTGAACTGATGACGATTGTCAATTAACAAATCTAGATGTTTGTAACTTCGTGATGAAAATATTAAACATTGTATTACTTGGTAAAAAGTAAATGTAAGGTTTTTTTTGCTAAACCAATTACACATATTTAATCTTTAAACGGTATTTAGTTATGTAAAGAGATATAAATACCTGGTAAGCGGGCTGGCAGAGTATGGAGGAGACGAACTGGTGGGGGAAGGGCTCTGCGGCGCGCGTCGCGTACTGCCGCGCCCCGCCAACAGCCACGCGCCCGCCCTGGTACAGCTGGTACTGACAAACAATAAAAAAATTAAAACACTGTCCAATAACCCTTTTGGCATAACATAATGACACATCAGTTATCAGAGACATAAAAATATATACAAAAAATAACAAAAACAACTTGAAGACACCATAATATTAAAATAACTTGCTTCATAATGTATACTTAATGTAAAAAAACTATGAAATTAAAAAAAAACTTTCAAATCTATTCACATTATTTTAGAGCACAAATAAATACATCATATAGCTGTAATAGTTGTATTTGTTGTATTGTGTTGACACTAACCAGGTTGTCGTATGGCGCGGCGCGCAGCCTCTGCTGGTTGATGGTGAGCGCGAGGTGGTGTGGCGCGGGGGCGGGGGCGGGCGCCACCACACCGCCCACGCCCACTCCCACGCCGTACTCCGCCGCGCCGCCCACACCGCCCACACCGCTGCCAGAACGACGGCACACCTGGAAACAACATACCTAGTTATTTTTTTAGACCTGCATGTATCCATGCTTTGGATTTGCTTAAGAATTATGTACGGATATTATGGGTTCTTTTCCAATCCATTCTACTTTTTGTCTTCTGTATTGATGCAGCTCTGTTGCAATACAGTTTCCCATCCAATTTTTTTAATTCATCTTTTTTTTAAATATAAAACGGGCTGAATGCTTACCTCCATCATTTGCACCGAGGCCTTGACATTGTTGCAGTGCGCGTAGTCGACGAGATGAGCAAGAGTCACAAACGCGTGGTTCAGCGCCTCTCCCGGCATTATTCTTCGTTCCTATCAATCCAAAAACCATAATGTTAACTAACAGTTCCCTGCGACTTTGTTTACGGAAATTAAAACTAAATCTAGTACATATATCTTAAGTCAACCGGGCATAGTATAGGAACCATTTCAATTCAAACAAACACTCCTATGGTTCTCTGGCAATATTTTTAACCTTTTTTACCCTGTTAGTACCAAACGTCGTGCAAGTATACTTTTATATGTAAAAATTTTACCTGGTCCATAGTGAGCATTTTCTTCAATAAATCAATGAATTCCCTTCTGTCAGCTTTCTCAGCCAGCAGCTGCCCGCCTTCGAGATCCGTTGGCACGTTGACCTGGAGAATAATTAAATAATAATATAAATATAATTATTTGTACTTCACCAATGAGTTATACGAATGATTTTTAAACATAAAATATCGTTAAATTCCATCGAAATATTGGAAAGTCTCCAATGGTTATGACGTAGCTAAATGCAATGTATAGACCGACTAGGATATCGGACTCGGTGGGCGTAAGTCAAACTAAATTATGACAGCTCACTAGCGCCCCCCTGTTAACGCCAAAAAATATCACAAGAACAGCTAGCGACGTCTCTCTCATCTTTGTTTAATTAAATGTACTCACCTGTCCTATATCATCGAGGCAGTTGAATATGTACTTCCTGGCCTCCTTGCTCTTGATGCCGGTCTCCAGCTCGTGCTCCTCCGGCGTCTTCAGCCGCCAGAACGGGTAAGTGCTGTCCACGTCGCGGTAGAAGAACTTCGCCGTCTTTGATGCGCTGCAACACAATATAACTTACATATTAGTCTATATAAACATGATTTAAGTAACTTAGTCTTTCCTTAGTGTAGTTTTGTGGGAAATCTTTCTTAATGGCCATCCCATTTGGTCCAAAATCTTTGACAAAACAAAGTTAACATGATTATACAGGGATTTCGGTCTCAGAAACCAAGGATTAGTTTTAAAATTTGGAGTGGACACTGACCTGTTGAGCATATGTTCAGTGGGTAGACCCTGCGTCTGCGAGATGTACCGGATCTGGTCGTACTCCGAGGAGCCTGGGTACAGCGGCCAGCCCAGGAACAGCTCGGCCACTACACAGCCCAGAGACCACATGTCGATAGCCTCGCAAAACGCCAGCCCTAAGATTATCTCTGGTGCTCTGAAAATTAATTACATTTGCTTTATTGTATGCCAGATATATGGTCAGTTTTAGTACTTATGATCCAAAAGTTAACTTTATTAAAAATTAAGATTATCGTAATATTATTTGTTACACACACAATACTGGTGTCCTTGTTTGCAGGGTTTATGGAATAAGACATAACTCTATTTTTGCAGATACAGTGTCTGGCAGAAGTTCTAAATATATGAAAGAATAGTTCAAAAGTTGTGTTTTACGTTGAGTCATTTGGCCTGCCCATTATTCAGCCTAATGAAATTTTCTCCATTGGTCCACTTAATTCTGTGGTCCAATCGGTTGTCGTGTTGCACGTACCTATAATATCTGCTCTGAAGGTATGTGTTGCAGACAGCCTTGCTGACGTGTGAGGCGCTGCCGAAGTCTATCACCTTGACGCGGTACGGCTGGCGCGCCGGCTCCACCAGCATTATGTTCTCCGGCTTCAAGTCCGCGTGGATTAAACCCAGTTGCTGCAATTTGTTACATTACTTTTAATAACTTACACAATAATAACATATTATTTCTCTTCATAGTTGTAATTAAAGAATCTATTGTCAAGAATTAATTACACGGGTATAACTGTTTTCGGATATCTTGGCGGCTCAGTGTCAATGTAAAATGTTGATTTTCGAAAATCTTTTATAGTATAATTACTACGCCCAGTTAAATTAATATAGCAATGACAATTGTCCACGGTTTAAGGCCACTTTCAAGATCAAACGAGAAATAATTTACTAAATATCATAAAATTGAATTTTTTTATAAATAAATTAAAAAATGACGACATAACACTGATATCTTACTTTAAACCAGGCAACGAAAAAGAGTTCTTTTTACATCTCTGTTAGGACCTCTTTAGAGGTGACTTTTTGTTGGATGATTCCACATGAATACAATCAAACAAACAAACAAACCTTAAGTTTGAGTAGAGCTGTGAGTACTTGCTGCAGTATCGGTCTGATGTACTTGAGAGGCAGCGGAGAGAACTTGTTCTGTTTGAGAAAGTCGTACAAGTTCTGTTCGAGCATCTCAAACACGAGGCATGTGTGCGAGCGATGCTGGAAGCACTCGTATGCACGTACAAAGTTGAACTCGTCCGCCGATTCCTGCGACAGTCGCGACAGGATCGACACCTGATGACAACAAAGATTAAAAATTATATAATGTTCATTTACACTTTAACAATCAAAGTCCCAAATAAAAAAAAGTTACTATTTTTAGGAAGAAAATTCGACAGTGTGCCGGTGTACTGGCACAACACTAGCCTTACTAAAATGTCGACGTTTATGTCCCTTCACTAATCATTGTGACACTTGACTTTGTAATGAAAGTGCGCCTTTTCGTGAAATTATTCTAACTAATAATGTCTAAAAGTATATTACTAATATTATAAATGGGAATGTTTTGATGTTTAGATGGATGTTTATTAGAAAGTATTTCTAGAACGGCTGGACGGATCTCGATGAAATTTGGTATAGATGTAAAACATAGTCTGGAACACACATATGACCCCGTAAATGCATTTTTTATCGTGGCATGCGTTCCATTAACATAATTTCTCAATAATTCGGCACGACTTCGACAAATCTTATTATATTAAAATTTTACATATATACAGAATTTAGCTTCTAATATTACATTGGGTCCTAGTTTTTATTACGCGCATACAAAGTCACAAGAACATAAATATCTCGTTCAGATTATATAATTTCGTGTGAACTCTTCTCAAAACAAAGCGATATTTTATTTTCTTCATTCCCAATAGAAACTCGATAGTTGAACGTTCCTCTTTCATCTCTGCGGATACGTCGTTATAGAAAAGCACTTCAGCAAACAAACAAAAACATCGTATAATTGGAAGTCGGCCAGAGCTAAGAGTTTCTGTGGAAACTTCGCAAAATAAATAGAGAAAAGAAACGGCCCGGCCACGTTGCGACTGTAATTTATGCCGAGATTAAGGTGTTTTTAATAAGTGCTGCGTTCAACTGCGCTTCTGTCTGATGATTTGTGGGAATTCTTTTAAGAGCTGTAAATATCTTTTAGAACAAGGTGTTTTAAAGTTTATTTTTAGAGTTACATTTTTAAATTATGTTGAATTATTGCCAGTATTCTTCGTTTAGTTTGATAATCTATAGTTTACGCAAACATTTTATTTTTAACCTATTGTAATTATGTAACATAATTTTGATGAGAAAATGAGTGCCAGTGTTGGTTGGGGTTGTCCTTGACGGACTAACACCGCACAGATCACCCTAAACCGACGAGTATGAAGCTATTCTTAAATCATTGAGAGTCGAAGAGGCAAAAGAAATGTGCATAAGGGTTGTCCATAGTGTGCCCTCTACTCTATGGGTTTTGAATCTGAGTCGTATTGTTGTATATCGTGTTACCTCAATCTGTCCTTGTCGTGCATAGCTGGGGTGGTTCTTGAGGATTTTGATGGCGACGATCTCATTGGTGCCTTTCTTCCAGCACTTCACCACCTGCCCGAATGTGCCGCGACCGAGGAACTCCAGCACCTCGTACCTGGAACACATCGTTTACAAATTAAACAATCGAAATTATACATTTTAATTTTAAAAACCTAATTCCAGCTTTAAATATTACAGTAATCCATTAAAAAAAGGGCCTTAACAGACAGACGGGCGTACAACAAAGTGATTCTATAAAGGTTCCGTTTTATTTTTCTTTCGAGGTACGGAACCCAAAAAACAAGAAGTAAGCGTTGACTTTGGAGCCCCTACTTGATCAACGAAGTTCATTTCTTTTAAAAGGTACAAAATGTGTCAGCAAATCAATTGATGACGTAATGATTAGACGCGAGTCGCTAATAACTAATGATTCAATGATACATACCTATTGGACGAGGAGTAGAGCACCTCGTGCTGCACCAGCTGGTAGTCACCATCGCCGCCGCAGCCCGACCCTGCGTCCACATCGCCGCATGCGAGAACAAACGGAACAACCCACGTTACGTATGCACTAATCTTAATACACACTACATCTTACTAAAATAATAATGTTTTGTAAAAATATCTGACCTTATACACCGAGTAAATTGTTACTTAGGGAAAGAATCAAAGTTGAAATTAAATTATAACTCATGCAAAGTTTAAAATAATCACGGCAAAATTGCGTAACAAATTCATAAAGTTAATATTGGGGAATACTTTAACTAATATAACAAAAAAGTTGTTACAAAATTCGATCGAAAGTATGAAGTCTTAACTAAATTTACATGAACATTTCAATACGCTCACAGTATACTTAAGTGAGTAAACTAAATCGAAACCAAAATACAAAATCAGTTAAATCTATGGGATATGTTGTGATATGTGTGTGTTATCTGTAAATTGTCATTTTTTTTTAATTGGCGTCTTTCATCTGAATGGTCTGTGTTTTCTGTGTGCAGGCTGTGTTTTTGTGTGCAGTGTGCGATTGGGGCAAAGGGGCTAACAAACAATGTGGACATTACGTTTGTTACCTTGCGGCTGGGGCGGGTGGTTGGGCCCGCCCGCCGCCAGCTGCTTGCTGTGCGCCGTCGTCGTTGCGACCGCCGCCGCGCGGTGGCGCCCGCCTCCCCCCGAGACTTCGCCCGCGCCTCCTGCGGCGCCCACGCACACACCCTGCCCACTCCCGTCCGCCAAGTGATCGCTGTTATCTCCCACACTGTAACAATACAAACACATTAAGTTAAAAACAGTTATCACTAAAGATAATGTAGTTTTTAATATACAATAACACACTTTGTATTTTTGCTTCAAACGCTTTACCGGAGATTTCGGAAACGATATGTTTTATAAAGACATTTTGATATCATAAAGTGAGTTAATACTTTATATTATTACATAAATAGAACATAATCTATATTTTAAGGTGTGTTTAGTAATCAGATTCAACCTTAACGTTTTAGACAATGTTGTTTACGATCTCACAAGTATATATTATCGATCACTAGTTAGGAAATATTGATGAAGGTCGAATGGATTTATTGCGCGAATACATTTCAAAGGCCGACGTTATGTCTAATATATAACCCATGAATACCTTATTACATTACACATGCGAATAATCATAGCAAGATTTATGCGTACCAAACATATCTACATAATGAAGCGTACAACTCACTGAACTAATCTAACATGCTTTGATAAAGAAAATATTTGGATAACGGAAAATTGATCCGACAGATTTTACCTAGCGAATAAAAAAAACATTTCTAATCTTGAAAAAAAAAACAAAGATATTTGGTACAGACAATATAATGACAAGTTTTAATTTCTTTGAAAAACATTTTTACTATTATAGTTTATTGTGGGTCTAGTATAGAAGTAAAATCGAATGTAAATATAAGTCGAGCTGGCATTCAAAGTGCAAAATAACGTGGTATTAAAAACTCCCAGTTCCCAATGCAATCTGAACGACGCCGACGCGACGTAGCGCAACGGCAAAAACGTACAGACCCGTCGCCAACAAACTAATTTGTTTCTTATACGGCCGAAATCCATTTTTAATCTTAAACCATTTTAGTTTATTCACAGTTACATATTGATTGAGATTGAATAACTGTTATAGCTAGGTAGATACACTCCTCATACAAAATGCTTGAAATATTTTTTTTTTAATAATTTTTTGGATCTCAGGGATCAAACATTGATTTCGGTCGAAAGAGAAATACTTGTACTACAAAATAATCATAAAGCCAATTAACAATATAAGACTTGACATTTCATCTAAACTTCGTAAACAGCATTTCCTTTGACCGCCATTCCTACGTTACAATATTTGTATATTACTACGCACGTATTTTATTTTAATTACGTGACCACTTGCCAGTTTAAATGTTTTTATTACACAATCAAATTATTTCCTGCCAGTGCCTTGAGGAAATAATAAAGGCCTGTAAACATCTTATTTGAAATAATTTTAAACTATTTTCTATTTACTCCGACTATAAATAATAGTACTTTTTTAAATTTAAAATCAACTAAATGATTAGTGTACGTATGCATAAACACATTGTCTCGGAGTTTTTTTAGATAGAAAACATGTTTATGTGTATGTCAGCAGTGTAAACGCACGGTTACACAGCGCCATGGTGGGGATACCAGGACAAAATACCTTCCTGTCCACACGCTTAAACAAATGATGATTAACTAATTACGTATGGTATTAACTACACACTAACGTCAAAACACCACGCGGTGAATCATAAGGGCAATTATCTGTTGCAAGTCTAAGCGTAGATTTCCACTGCAAACATTAAAACATATCGTCATCCCTTACATTCTGCTTGACAAAATAGAGACAACAATATATTTTCATATAAATGTTGTATCACAAGTTTAAAATATACTTCAATCTATTACTTTATACAAGTTGCAGCTGCGGTACGTTTGTAGGATCAAGCAAAAGGAATGTTTTTTTATACATAAAAATGTTTTGCTCGGACGCGGTCGGTTGGAAATTTCTTCTATGGTTAACGTTTGTAGAGCAAAAAATTTGTTTTACCTTACAACCTGCTATTTAAAGGTTTGTTGCAATGTTATTGAGTGATTTAGTATAAACATTTTAAAATAAACCGGTAAATCTAACTTTGGCTTATCTTCAGCATCAATTGTAACTTGAAACTTATAACATAACTAGTCGCCCAACTCGCTCCGTCCGCGCGGAGTTGAAAAAAAACTTATTGAGTAGACTATGCTCTACATTTATGCCAAATTTAATAAGGTTCTTTGACAGTGGTAGAGCCCGCTTTAACATCTTCGCACGAATCGGCTCGGCTTGCCCGGTGAAATACCACGACCACACAGAAGTCAGGCGTCAAGTGGAAGCAATTCCGCGTTTCGTCTGATGAGTGTGCGTTCCGGAGGCCTAATTTAGTCCACTTTCCCTTACTAGCCTTTTTCTAATAAGGAAAGGATGGGAAGTGGAAGTCGACTGTCCGGAAGAGGGGATGCACGGAAATGTTTTCTTTCTGTGCATCCTCTCCTCCGTCGATTAAAGGTAGGCAACGCATATGCAATTGTGTATGTCTATGGGCAACGGTCACTTCGCTATTTCAGCGATTTCAGGTGGCTGCTCGATCGTTTGCCACCTTATGATATAAAAAAAAATAAAGATCCGTTAACCCGTTCCGGAGATACATTTAAACAAACATCCATCAATCTTAACATTCGCATTTATAATATTAGTATGATTGTTTATTCTAGTTATTATACATCCACCAATAATACAATACACTTTGTTAAATCACATTTGTATATTGCAGTATATTCTTTAGATCGAAAAGTACTTACGTTAAAGTTAAAATTTAGTGATACAAACGAATCACAGACGATGGCGGCTTTATCAAATGCAACTTTAAGTTCTTACAAGCGATAAAAAGCTTGTGTGGTACGTCCTATTATTATTTCTAAATATATCTGATTACTAAAGACATAAAATGCAACATTCTTGAATATAACTTACAGTTCTGCCTCTAACAATTCAAACTCATCGTCATAATATTCCTCAGCTTCATATTTGATCCTCGGCAGTGATAGATCCATTTTTATATACAATCACACTATGTTTTAAAACTACATATATACAAAATCAAACCACTAATATCATAAACTATATTTTGCCACTATTATTTTCAAATATAGCACTTTACTTTTTGGATACGTTAAAAAACTGCGTCCGCGCATTGTAGAGCGTTGGGGATGAAATGAAATGAAGAAGGGGAAAGGGACTCAACAGGGGGCTGGCGTAGTGGGGGTGCCAGGTAGCTAGGGGTCGAATAAATCCCAAATTCTACGTATTGAAAGCAAAACAGGACTAGTATGCGCTTGTGCACCGTTTTCTATTCATATAAAAGTGGTCTTATTTCGGTCATTGTTTTAACAAAGTAGTCTAGGGCTATTGTTTCCACTAAGAATTTTGTTCGTCTACTAATTTAATAATGAATCAATTACTGCGTCATTACGTTAGTTAAAAATATTACAGAGTACAGTAATGAGTTTATAAACTCATTAAAATGTTTTAATATTAAAGTTTGTACGTAATTAGTTACGAAACTCGAGGATAAAGCCAACTTTTTAGTCAAAAGTTTTTTAATTATTAAATTAATATGAATTTCGGTGTTTAGAGCAACCTTTTAGTTTACATTACCAAAAATAATACCAACTCAAACAAACAAAGGATAAAATTTGCATATTTTTTTAAAAGTAGGCGTTGTTTTATTAACGTTACAAAAGTTTTAATAAAAAAAATCTAAACTTATTAACACAGACTATTTAAAAGTACATAATAAGAATGAAAGTATATGAAACATGCAACACGTTTTCTGTCTAAAATCTTATTACTTTAGCTTTCAGCTAACTAAGAGCTTTGCTGGTGTGGACATTTTTATCAACATTATATAAATTATAAATGGAAATAATAATGATAAAAAAAGATTTGTTAAAATCTATTGAGCATTGATAAAAAAATGTAAAAAAAAACTTAAAATTATAAAAACAAACAAAATCCTATAGCATAATCACCAAATATGTCGTTTGTATCAGTGTATACTGACGTCGGCGGTCGGCGTTGGGGCGTGGCGCAAAGCAGACGCGGAGCGGGTGGCGGCGCGGCGGGCGATCGCCGCTCCGCATCGCACGCGCGACTTGGCTCCGCGGGCGCGCCGCAGCAGCCGGGCACAACTCCCCACCACTTGTTCTGCAAGCCATCGGGGCTACATAGTAACTTTGTACAACACCGTAAACAACAACAAATTGACAAATCTTATTTATATACCCTAAAAGACTAACATACTGTACGGCTTTGCACGGATGGATTATAAATATTTTTTTAACGTGGATTATTACAATTAAAAGAAATGATGATGCGTTGTCTAATTTATTGCTATAAAACTACAGAGAGTATAATGGATGTATTGTAGTTCTAAACTTCAATAAAATCAAACGCCTTGCAGAAAAATAAATCATTTTAATTCACGCCTGTATTGTTTGAGTTCAGCTTGTTCATGCCAAAGCAGCTGTCGTTTATAATACAAAAAGTAAAGGGATTTTGAAGTCAAAAGAAATGCAGAGGACGGAACACGTTAAATTTTAAGAAATGTTTTGACTAATAAGTTTGCCCGCTTTAAGTTCTAAAATTACGACGTTATTATCATCATTAACGCAATACAAAAAACAAATTATATTATTATTCTACTATTATAACATTTCCACGAATTACTTATTTTAAAAGATATAAGCCTTTAATACTTTATAACATGCCTAGCCAGTAGCCTGTTGTTTTGTTATTTGGCCTCACTAAGCATAATTCTTTATTGTATTTAGTAATTACTAATTAAACGCCTTAAACAAGCTCTGTTATTCTTGAAGGTTCTATTATTTTAATTTTAAGAACTTAAAAATTATATTAAGACGATATTATTTACATACTTTATATAGTAGAGCTATCAAGCATTACGTAAATATATAATTTAAAATACTAAATACATATACTTTGATATTGTTTATTTGAAAATCTCTGAGCTAATAAAATTGGAATGTTTGTACGTATCTAAAAATGTATTATATGTATTTCACCAACATTTTACATTTGTGTTACTCAACTTAGGTTTTTTCTTTGTTTAAGACCGAAGTCGCAGGCGACCGCTAGTAGTTAATAAGCTGAGGCAGTAATAGCTTAAAAATCACGAAACAATTATTATTAATCCTATAAGTACCTAGAGATAATTGAATAGATTAAAGGAGGTAAGATGTAGTTACAGTATTGTATGTTTGTTTACGTCTATTTACTATTAATTTTGAAATATGTTATGATTCTTTAGTACTATAATATTAGTAATAGTAGTGACAAAATACAATCACAAACAAGTAAATCAATCATCAGTGATTTAACTTCGATAATGTTTTCGCTATAAACGATCTTAGTGATAAATATTTTACGTAACAAAATTTACTCAATAATTATACATCGACTAAGTCTAAAATATATTCATATGTAATCCAGGTTTCGGGTATTAAATACTCAGGTAATAAACGGAACGGTTACAATTTTATTTATTTTTTTGCGTCAACACACAAACATACCTTCGAAACCACATTTGGTTATGTACTTTGTTTTAAAGACCTTCACATGTCATCCATAACATTAGGCGTAAACCAAAGATTAAAGGTGAGTTCAATAATTAAAGTTCGGTAAACTAACACATTACGCAAATGAAACTAACGCTATAGTCGCTAACGCTGGCATTTATGACTTGGACCACAAGGAACTAGGGCTGCCAACTTTGTACACCTTAATATAAGTACACCTGAATATTGACAAAAAAGACGAGTTTGACAACCCTCACTACTTAATGGGTGGAGAAAACGTCCATTCTTGATCCTCTGAGCGTGATTAATTCCATATCACCCATGCTAATCTGAAGACATTGACGTCCCTGAGCCTATAAGCACTAAGTCAACAGGAATTCAAGAAGGTGACAGCCCTACAAAGAACGCGGCTGTCGTTCATATCGACAACTTAAGCGCTGTACCCATCAGCTCTAACGACATAAAGGCATCCGGTTAAAAACCCGTCCGGAGATAATCTATAATCTATACGACATAAGGCGGAAAAGCGAGCATTATGTATAGTAAAGACTTGTTCCGATGTAACATAGTTTCGTAGATATATACAATGTAACCGAGGACTTCCACTGCTCAAGCGTTAGACAGTGGAACCCCACGATAAAGCCAACGTCAGTATACCAAGATGATATTGATAGAAGCTATTAGTTTAGATCTAAAATATTGATAAGGTAAACCATTCTAAAATCACTCGTTTACATTTAAATAAATAAATTCTCTAAACCTATATCGCCATTATATCGTAGATGCGATTCATATGTCGTGTGTTAATGTTAATATTTGTATACTAGCTTTTACCCCCTCCTCCTGTAGCCTATGGATTCTTCTAGACTATGTTCTACATCTATACCAAATTTCACATAGATATGTTGAGCTGGAGATACCTTTTAACAAATATTCATCCATTCATATATCTACACATTTGCATTTATAATATTAATAAGATTTGATAACTTCCCGAATGACAAAGCAATATCATATATATTACACAGTCACAAAGTACAAGCTAATATATCCGGTAATTATATACTTCATGGAACGATATCGATAAAACAAAAAGAATTAATGATTTTTTTATACAGATAAATCTTTAAGCTGAGATTAGAGAACAAAGTCCTTTTTTAATTTCCTATTTCAATCACTATATTAAAATTATAATAAAAATAAACATCATAGTGGAAATCTCAAAGCCGGATGAATTGCTATATTGACCTTTGTCTTCTACAAAAGGTAAGGAAATTGAAAAGGGGAGGATATCCGAAGCATTTTCCATCGAACCAACGTCTACTTTATGTCGATCTAGTAGGAAATCATAGCACTTCCGTATTAATAGTGGCAAACAACAGTTATAACAGAATTAATATATAATAAACATTACAATTGGTCTGCAGTGGCACAAGACCTTAATGTTAAAACATAATGCCTTCTCATTACCTTATAAAAAAACAGATATTGTACGTCTCTTCCAGCAATGAAAACTCTGGGAACACTACAGTTAGCTCACAATCTATACAATCGATATGACTTAAAGGTCAGTACACATTATTCCATACGAGCATTCTCTTGTCAGACGTCACAATGGTTGGGAGCACTAACGTCAATTTGTTACACACTCAGATTTGACCGGACGAATTTATTTTCCACTCTTTGTAGATATGAGAATATTGTTTTTAACGACCCGATTCCAAAGGGTGAACTGTAATTACTTTGGTACCTTATAAATTTAATTTTAATCTGTTAATTAAGAATCAGCAATCAAAATGTCTTATGCCGACGATTTGACTCCATGCTTGGCTATAAATCGAATAGCTAATTATTATAAGTAAGGAATGCACGCATTAGCTGCTTTGTTGCAATTTCGCCTATCCCCTTCACTCCTGTTACTTTTGAAGATATACGAAAAATGGATACAAGTCGGGTTGACATTGGCTATTGGACGCAAAGGTCCGTTTGCGTCCAATATTTGTCCAAGACAAGCAAACCTGATCCACACATTGGTGTGTTATATGATAACTTTTGCAATATGAATCACCGCCGTTTCGTATTATAAAGATTAATTTACTGAGTAAGAAATTCTTGTATGACTTTGTCAGTTCATCACCAAACTTTTTCAGCCAGTAATATAACAGCGGTAAAACAAAGAACCTCCCCAGCCCTAGCACCGTTAGGTAACAAACATAACGGACGCTTACCGGCTTGTAAACTTTTACTCCTTTGTTTCACACAGTTTCTTTCTCTTTATAAACCTACCTATATACAGTTTGTTCTAAATTTAATCCCTTGAGTTCCGTTACCTTTGATGAGGAAATGTTACAACTTTGAAATTTATTGATATAAAAAAAGAAGTAATGTAAGGCCTTTTCCAAGTGATTGTATGTTGTACATTTTTACTAGTAGCCATAGCATTTATGCGGTTATTCACGCTAGTTGAAATGGAGTTTTAAAAAACGAATAGCTACGTTTTACTCATCAACATGAGGATGACTATAGAGCTGATAAATTGACAATATGGCGCAGCTGCTCTATGTATAATATAATATAACCATTATTGATAGGATGATACGTATAAAACCAATTATAACATTAACTACGTCAAAATGACGTCTCTATCACGTTGTATTGCACATGCACATGATAAGAACAAAGTTTATTTGCAGATAAGTTTAACGGTGTTGGAAATTTATATGACCTGAGGCAAGCGTTATTTTTTGTATAGGGCAGCGGTTCTCAAATTATTATGACTACTAACTATTCGAAATAGGAGTATTTGTCGGAACTTTAGATTCTAGTTTCGATATTTCCCGGAGCCCCAAGGCTTCGTGGATCCCAGGGCTCCACGGGGCACTCTTTGAGTTATGCTCGCCACACAACACAAGAAAACGGAAAAAATGTTATTTCGAACGAGCAATAAAGTCGTGTTAAACTCTGTCACAAAACATGTATTGCAACATTTTTATCTCTGTTTTATTCGATTAGACTGAAAGAGACGAAAATATTGTTGTGCAAATGTTATGATAATGGAGACTAGGTTATATCGGAATATCCACAAGATTTCATACCGTCTAGAGTTTCATTCTGCTGCATTATAGATCGATATCGACCAGCGTACGTGGGCGGTGGCCATAATGATTTTCCACCGTTCGCCGTGTTCCGACTTAAAAATTAAACGATACCGAAGCCGAGGTCGTAGCTGTAGGAAACGAGCTTTAAATAGTTCAAGTCAACGTACATTGAATAGGAAGTGAGGTCGAAATGCGCCACGATCGATGTCGATATTAAATATGACATTTGAATGAACCCTTATTAAATTCTTTGAAAACTAACCGTGGGTTTTCACTACCAAACACTCAAGATACATTTTTAAATTACGGCAGTGAAATTCCACGTGTATAACAGTAAATTTTTTTGCTAAAATTGTAAAATAACTGCGACTAATTGGGAATCATAATAAGGTCTTGAACTTGGTATATTTATCATAATAAACAACGATTAAAACGGATAAAAAACGTAGATAACAGAGTATATACGAGGAAAATTTAAAAATGCCGCTGTAAAAGGATTGCCGTGGGCTATAAAACATGAGTACAGTCGACATTATACCATTCTAAAGGCCATGCGACTTCTATTCACTATTGTTTTGAAACTCTAAGCATAAGAACAAAACATTGCAGAATATCATTGTTAATAAAATACCATTTAATTACTTTATTGTAAGAATTCGAGTACTTAAATACTTAAAAATATCTAATACTACCACTTACTACTACGTATTATATAACTTAAAATAACTTCGTTCGTTCAACTAAAAATACCACATGCAATTACGTAACTAAATAATAAATAAGCATTCACACAGCATGCAGTTTATGTCCTGAAATACATAAATGCAGTGTGTTGAACGCACGATCCGCAATGATGTATAACATTTCAGTTTTGCTTTCGCGTCGAGGAATCTGCCTGTAGCGATGTACACTGCAGACAGCTAGTAATGACGCCAACTATCTCTGTACTATAAAGCATACGCACAAATTTATCTCGAGACAAGAAAGTAGTCACATGACAGTCAATTGTGGCCTTAGGTTATAGCAAGGTGGTGCCATCGCCCCGGGCGCCAGGCATAAGGGGACGGCGCAGGCGCCAGAGTCGGATACCTAAGGTCTTTGGAAGATTTTTGTTCGATACCAAAAAAGGGGGCGCACTTCGTTAAAGTCAAATCGTATGACTTTTAGAGTAGAATTATATATTATAACAGTTCGTATGAAGGTAGAGTTCATGACGTCATCGAACTTCTACTTTCGTGTCTCAAATCATACGTATTACTAAGAACTAAGTATAACAACAAAACGCTGTCAACGTGCAATCAACGTGCATATAAAATACAAAATGCAGTGCGGGCAGATTTTTAGCTCGTATACATACTACAGGCAACTACTGTAACATATAGCTCTCTACATAGTTCTCTTAATTTACTAATGTACATACGTAAATATAAACATGCATTTATAGCCGCAATAATAGTCGTAAAACGGTCACTACTCTACATAAAGAAAATTTATAACCAATGATTCAACTTACATTTAGTCTAAAAGTCTAAATAATATATCAATCAACTAGTTAAAGCAGTTAAGTAATATTTATACGCAAATAATTAAATAGAAAAACCGTTCAAGCTGAAGGCAACGGTAAGTTAGTTGATATAGATTTATTGCAGTCTAACATCCCACGGTGTCTAGTCGTGACTGCGACCGGCGCTGTCCACTATTGGAGCGAACCGGACTGGCCCACGCCGTACAGTACTATATTGACGTGGAACTCCGGTATCGTATAGTTTACGATGCTACGTTTTATAGCTCGCTATTGCTCTGCTTTATGGTCTATACGTTGAACCTTCAAGCGTAACATTGTGACTCTAGTTTTACATAGACAAACTAAATAACACAAAAATAAGAACCGCTGAAAGTATATGACCATGCTATTTATTTTAACTAGTACCAATAAACTGTCTGTACCCTTATGATCAGAAAAGAATCCAATGACAGCCTGTCTAATCAATATGATAGTGGTATGTTATTTTATATTTTTTTTATAAAAGAAGGGGGCAAACGAGCGCCGTGAACACCGAGGTGATCATCGACACCCATGGACATCTGCAACACCAGAGGAACTGCAGATGCGTTGCCGACCTTTAAGGAAATGGTAAGCTCGCTTCTTGAAGGTCCCCAAGTCGTATTGGTTTTGAAATACCTCTCATATATTATCTCATATAGTTGCGACTAGCAATGAACATTAATCTATCTCCTAGTACATGTATCAATAATTGTAAAACATTCCGTCCATGTCACACATTAAGTACAAGCATTGATATTAGAACAGACTTGACATAGATTTGAGCTTGCTAAGTATTTCTGTTTTATAATTTCACCAGAGTACGTAGTACTAGGTGTGGTAAGGCTAGATATGTATAGGCGAAATATAAGACTAAATTTGTTATTATTTTATAACGATAATTGAAATAGATTATATAAAAAGTAGCTGTCGCACGCGACTCCGTCTGCGCGGGATTATAAAATAGATAGTAGCCGATTCTCAGACATACAGAATATGCTCACAAAATTTCATGAGAATCGGTCAAGCCGTTTCGGAGGAGTATGGGAACGATAATTGTGACACGAGAATTTTATATAAGAAGATGTAAGTTTTAGTAAGTGTATGCAAAAACATTCAACATATTATCCCCTTCTCTCTAAACTATGTATAAAATTAAGTTGTTCCTAGAAGTTTATTCGCAAAATCTTCTATACAATCCAGAATTTAGTACTAACAAGACTACTAAGACATAGACTAGCTATATATAGAAGCACAAACAAGGAGTAAAACCTTTTTACACATTTCGTAAACGCTTCAGTGTATAACATGGCCTGTGTTATCATGTCAAGGATCACTATCGTTCAATCAAACAACGTCGCGTCATCGTGACGTGTTAAGATCGTCGACTTTAAAGGAGTTTCTATCTGACCCCATATCTGGTAAAGGTAAGTCCGCGTACCGACTTTATACTGCGCAATTCTTTTTAATAGCTCTATATTAATTAGTACGTGTTCTCGAAACGTTACAGACAATGGTTGTGATAAGAATCAACGTTAAGATGTATAGCAGAACGGTATATTTATCGTCGAATGTAATATACAGTTGAACAAAGAAATAATTATAACTATAATTTCTTAAAGGATGTTAGTGGAACGATATAGACGGATCTAACTAAGACATGCTTATTTCTAATTTTAGAGAGATGTCACAATTTGTTTTGTAGACAGATAATATGAAATCCCAAAATGAACGTCTAACTTTAGCCCTGACCATAATCGTGTAAAAAGGCTTTCGTGTCGTTTGAACCTATGTTTTTTAATCTCTCTTATAACATCAGAAGAAACGTGATGGTAACCAGGATTTAGCTGTTTGACGAAAGTTTAAAGTTGAATATCTCTATTGCATATACAAGTTAATCGTCTGTACAGTAACCTGCATAAATATGTATACATTTAATAATCTTCCTTCTTTTTTAAAATATCTATTTTAAAAATTTCCATACACATATCCGTCCGTACATGCTTCTGATCATCTATACGTATTCTGAATATGTGCATATGTATTTTTGAAACCGAAGTCATATAAAAGTAAAGTAAATGTATATATATTTATGCGGCTGACTGTACATGAATACGTGGGTCTGCCTATTTGTCATCGGCAGGGGAGACGCCCCCGCAGCGCCACTGAACCGACCGTGCCAAAGACAGACAAGGTGACTCGTTTTGTTACTATTATGTATCAATAATCCTGTATCCGACAGTACAAGTATTTACGTGTGTACTGTAAATTACATAAACAGCAACATTGTTGTGAATTATAAAAAGGCGATTTGATTTATGTGTTCAAATAGCTTACAGATAAAAACTTAATAATTACTATAATTTTAAATTACAATCATTTTAAGGAGACATTAAGTCGATAAGAGAATAAATAATAATTTTGATAGATAGTTATATAATAATATTAAAATCTGGATTTTCTAGTATTTAAATAAAATATAAAACTAAACGTCACCAGCAAAGTTAACAAACAAGAATTTACTATTGTAGACTAATTTACATTGTAATCTATTACAGTGGGAATTAATATCCATATTTAAACAGATACTAGCTATCGCCCGCGACTCCGTCCGCGTGTAATTAAAAAAACATAATTATTAGCATGTGTTCGTCTAGACTATGTTCTACATCTATGCCAAGTTTCAGCGAGATCTACTCAGCCGTTTATATGGGAAGAAGATAAGAGCTGTTTTTAGGGTTTTCCCGGCAATCATTCGAATTTTTCTCACCTATTAAACCTTCCTTAGACCTCCACGAATATTTCAAAACCAAGATAAGATACATACCTTCAGCCGTTCTCGAGTTATAGCGAGACTAACGAACAGCAATTGATTTTTATATATATAGAAGAGATATAAGATATATAGATTACTTCATTTCTATGATATATCATCTCGCAAGTTGTGTTTTCATCAACGTAAGTGGTTTCTCATTCTCAACCATTGAATAATTAAACACAGAGTTATTGATGGCCTTGTTCCAAAATTCACATAGTAAAGATTAATTTCATTGCGATCGTCTGTAATAATTCATTGCGTTATTTTCTGTTTATCTTATTTTAGCGATGACGAATATATATAACTAGTAACATTTCTATGTATGGCAAGACTCGATGAACCATTATACATAAAAAAAAAACAAAATCACCTCAAGAGTGATTCAAGCTGTTTGTTACTATCGATCACATTGCATAACATCGCGTAACAAGCTTCTAAACATATAAGTGATTTAAATTAAAAAGATCATGTTAGAAGTATGATATTCCAGTGTTTATATTGTTAGTATGAAAATCCAAAAATGTGGCAGTGTATTGATCCAACACTAGCCTTACTAAGGTTTCGACGTTTGTGTTTTCACTATTCATTCTGTCACTAGACTTTGTAACGAAAGCACGTCATTCGCGCCAAAAGATTCTGATTAATAATGTCTAAAAATATGTATCTTAAAAAACCTGAGCGTACTTCTTGTCGTGGTGCGTGTTGTCTTGCAAAAATACTTTACATAGGTTTTCTTGATACAATTCTCTATAACTGTCTTCCATTTCGACAAAGCATTTCCCCTTTTGAAAGTATAACTGTCTACATATTTCCAACGTAAAAAAACTCGAGTCGTTAGTCATGTCACGACGTTTCCCGGAGTGCGACGCTTAAGGGCAGGCTCCGAAAAAGGTATCAAATATATTGCATTTACAATTTTTATCGCTACAAACGGCAGTCTAAACGTTTTTAGCTCTATAAAAGCGAGTTTCCACGGAGAGTTGGTTCTATGGCGAACACGATCGAGTAGCGGTCATGGTAGCTAAGAACTAAGCTTCACCCTACGACTAACTTCATTACTATAAATTTCTAGTTCTAAACCTACACTGAGGGTCTCCCTTAGTGAGTATACTAGTGTCATTTTTCTGGCTGTAAATTACCGACGCCTGGGGACAGACATAGAGTTGACTACAGATAACACTTGACTGTGTATCGAGCTATTTCGTTGGTCTACAGAATCTTTCACAGTGGAAGCCCGTCTTAACGTACCAAGTGGAAATGCCTGAAATGTTTGACGTCATCGGCCGAGTGCGGAACGAGCGCACGTTTCTTTAATTAAAACGTGAGGTGTTACGTATATTAGAGAGGTTATATTTACCTGCACGAAGACTGCTATATTTAACGTAAGGAATTTGACTAATCAGATTTATAAAACACGACACACACCTGCAATTTTACTGTACATTACGAATGTACAGTTCCAATTAAACGTGTTTAGTGGGCTTAATGAAGGATGTTTAAAAAATCAAACAAAAAATAATTATGAAAATCGGACCACTAGAAGTAGAGTTATCGACAAAAAAAAACATACAGACGAATTGACACTCCTCCTATTTGAAGTCGGTTAATAAGACTCACTAAATTAACCTTCCTATTTCAAATAGTCTCAACAAAGTGTTGTTATTCATCATCAGCTCATTATTCATCCCCACCGAGGGGCTCGGAACCTACCCTAAGTTAGGGGTGACTAGGCCATAGTCAACCACGCTGGCCAAGTTCGGGTTGGTCGACTTCAAACATAGCTTTGAATTTCTTCTCAGATATGTGCAGGTTGCATCACGATGTCTTCCTTCACCGTAAGAACGTCGGATAAATGTACATATGCAAATCGGAAATCGAAAAACATTGGTACATGACGGGATTCGAACCCAGGACCTGCAGATTGCAAGTCAAGTGCTTGACAACTGAGCCACCGACGCTCTCAAGTGTTCTTATTATTTATTACACAAATACAAACTAGTAGTTAATTGGCTCATTTCGAAAATGTTCACTTGGATTACTACATAGGAATTCATGAATATATTTCACACTTAGAAGTACGTAGTGTACAAATTTATCTCAATCAATTATATTAATCAAAGTAATTTCATACACTTAGAATGGAATTTATAATACGTCATATCTATTCTGTTGATATTTATATTATGATAGCTATGATAATACAAAAATCAATTTATTATTACAATATTTTGCATAACAAACACGAAACACATTTACCAACATTTGAAAACAAATCTATAACAAGTTAAAAGTTTTAATAAATTTGTTGAATTTTTATCCAAACAAATATGATCCTTATTAGCATTCAACAAAAGGTAGCTTATCGCAACACATACGGGGGATGCATTAACCGCCCCCTAACATTATAAACAACAAAACATATCGCAACTATGATTCAGACAAGGAAACCCCCGATGACGTCACCTCATTTAACTGAAAAACTACTGCCAGCATTCTGCTTAAAGTTATTTAATCAGTCCCCTTTTAGAGATTTTTCATACTAAATCTACACTAAGGCCCTCCCTTAGTAACCATTTGGTTATGAATGCGAGCATTAAACATCGTAGAACGTTAGTCATTCATTTATTTTCTAATAGCAGTTTATTGTTTGAAAGTACGTAGACATTGAAAATAAAAATAATTTATTTCGAAACTAAAGTGTAGAAAGAACATGAAATGCCTAACCTTGGCTTGATACTGAAAATAGAAAATTCAGCTCGCCAGTTTCATTGGAAATGAGTGGCTGTTTATTATTTTATACGTATTTAAGTATTCACGTATTTTCCTAAGTGAAACCTAACAAAATACAAAACAAGAATATGGACGGATTGCGTGAAACGTGACATGAATGAGAAAGGATTGATTATTGAAATGACGGATGATAGAACAAACTAGAGGAAGAAAACATGATGCATCGATGAGTGGAATAAGGACAGGATAATGACTTATTTTAAGGCGACAGTGCTTTTGTAAAAAAAATTACAATCGTAAATTATAAAATTGGGTTCTATATTGAAGCATCTGTTTGAAGTTCTCTCTGCATTTCATAATGAGGTAGACGGGCGTGAAATTTTCAATATTTTGGTATTACTAGCTTGCTTGAGGGAGATCGCTCGACTGTGAATGCTTAAAGGTGTGTACACACCAGTGAAATGTATCTGCCTTACATTTCACTACATCAACCTCCCGCGGTTAGTACAAGACGCGTCCGTAACGAAAGGTTGGTTCGAAAACCGGCAAATCAAGAATCGCTATGTATACTCATTTCGTAATGTAAAATGTACATTACGGCTTTTCAACTTTCGTGATACATTTTCGATAGTTTCACCAGTCTGTACACGCCTTTACTCGTGGATATTGAGATGAGGTCTGA